>NW_026652295.1:39956303-39977005 GCF_009828535.3 Hylobates moloch | reverse complement strand
TGAGACGGAGTCTCGCTCTGTCGCCCAGGCTGGAGTGCGGTGGCGCAATCTCGGCTCACTGCAAGCTCTGCCTCCCGGGTTCACGCCATTCTCCTGCCTCAGCCTCTCCGAGTAGCTGGGACTACAGGCGCTCGCCACCACGCCCGGCTAATTTTTTGTATTTTTTTAGTAGGGACAGGGTTTCACCGTGGTCTCGATCTCCTGACCTCGTGATCCGCCCGCCTCGGCCTCCCAAAGTGCTGGGATTACAAGCGTGAGCCACCGCGCCCGGCCCATTTTTGTAACATCTTAATCTTATTTCATGAATGCAATATCACATCTCCTTGAGAATAAATGACTTTTAAGTTTTCCTCTATCTGCCTAGTAATATATTCTGTGTTGCTTTTTGTCTGTTTTGATTTCTGTTTTTCATATTAGGTGTTCTACTCATATCTCTGTTGGTCCTTGCATTTTTATTGAAAAATAGGATTCTAAAAGCTCTGTGTCTGTGAGTGGGCCTTGCTGACCTGACCTTTGGGAACCCTTGATGTCTATGGCTCTTAATCCCCCTGGAGTGTCCCTGCTTCAACCACATCAGTGTCTCCCAGCCCAAACACCCTCTACCCCTCCAGAATATTCATCTCCCATCATCTGCCATGGTATGGGGAGGAGAAGAGGCCTGCCCATACAGAGTGGCAGAGTGGGGTAGGGGATCTGGAGGACTCACTACTCCCTAAACAGACTTTCAACCAGTTTGCCTGATTTTTCTTTTTTTCTTTAAAAAAATAGGCTTGTCAGGGCACGGTGGCTCACGCCTGTAATCCCAGCACTTTGGGAGGCCGAGGCAGGCGGATCACCTGAGGTCAGGAGTTTGAGACCAGCCTCACCAACATGGTGAAACCCTGTCTCTCCTAAAAATACAAAAATCAGCCAGGCGTGGTGGTGCGTGCCTGTAATCCCAGCTACTTGGGAGGCTGAGGCAGGAGAATCACTTGAACCCAGGAAATAGAGTTTGCAGTGAGCCGAGATCGCGCCACTGCACTCCAGCCTGGGTGACAGAGTGAGACTCAAAAAAAAAAAAAAAAAAAAAAAAAAAAAAAAGGCTTTTTTTTTTTTTTTTTTTTTTTTAAGAGTGGTTTTAGGTTCACAGCAAAATTGAGTGGAAAGTACAGAGAATTCCCATACACCCCCTATCCCCGACATGCACAGCCTCTTCCATGATTGACGTCCCCACTGGAGTGGTAGGTTTGTTACAATCTATGGGCCTACACTGACCATCGTTGTCACCCAAAGTCCACAGCGGTTCATTCTTGGTGTACATTCTGTGGGTGCGGACAAATGTATAATGGCATGTACCCACCATTATAGTATCACCCAGGGTAGTTTCCCTGTCCTATAATCCTCTGCTCTGCCCATTCATCCCTCCCTCCCCTCCAGTCCCTGGCAACCACTTGTCATTTACTTGGTTACAGATTTGCCATTACTCCCACTTCTTTTCCTTTTTTTTTCTTTTTGAGACAGAGTCTTGCTCTGTCACCCAGGCTGGAGTGCAGTGGCACGATTTTGGCTCACTGCAACCTCCGCCTTTTGGGTTCAAGTGATTCTCTTGCCTCAGCCTCCCAAGTAGCTGGGACTACAGGCGTGCACCACCACACCCAACTAATGTTTGTAGTTTTAGTAGAGGTGGGATCTCACCATGTTGGACAGGCTGGTCTTGAACTCCTGACCTTAAGTGATCTGCCCGCCTTGCCCTCCCAAAGTGCTGGGATTACAGGTGTGAGCCACTGTGCTCGGCCATTACCTCCACTTCTAGAAGTACCCAGTGCCAGCCAACAGTCCCTGAGCATTGGTGGGGAGGTCCACATGCAGAGTGGGCTGCCTCTCAGCTCTTCTCATGCTACCTTAGGACTCAGCTGTCTCTGCCCATCCTCTCCAAGGGCTCTAAAACGTGTTGCTGTTGTCTCCTGTCTGGTTCTATTTGTCTCTTTGAGGCTATTCCTTAAAAGAAAAATCCCTCTACTGTAGTTCAGCGGGGCTCCAGGAGGGCATGAAGGAAAGTGCATGAGCTCAATCCGCCATGTTTATGAGAAGCTGCTCCCATTGGGTTTTCTGATGTCACCTCAAATTCAACTCGACCCAGACCAGTCCTCTCATCGTGTACTACAAATCGAGCTCCTGCTCCATATATCCTGACTTCCGCCAGTGGCTTCTGCCACTCCCTCACCTAAGGCTGAAAGCCGTAGGGGCCTCGTACGTCTTTGTTTTTTTGCCACCCACTGTGGAACCAGTCTCACCTTCTTCTCTTCCTTTGTGGGTGGGGCATCCCTTCCATTTCCCTTCCTCTCTGTTCACAGCCACCGCCCCCATCCAGCTTCTCACACCCAGGCCTGAATGAATGGCCTGTTGATTTTCAAGCTTGTCTCCCTCACATCTAATCTACAAGTGCCTGTTATAAAAAAATGCCATGATTATATCATTCCTCCACTCAAAAATATAGTTTTTATTTTTATTTATTTATTTATTTATTTATTTATTTATTTATTTGAGATGGAGTCTTGCTCTGTCGCCCAGGCTGGAGTGCAGTGGTGTGATCTCAGCTCACTGCAACTTCTGTCTCCTGGGTTCAAGCGATTCTCCCACCTCAGCCTCCCAAGTAACTGGGATTACAGGTGCCCGCCACCACACCTGGCTAGTTTTTGCATTTTTAGTAGAGACGGGGCTTCACCACGTTGGCCAGGCCAGTCTGGAACTCCTGACCTCGGGCAATCTGCCCACCTTGGTCTCTCAAAGTGTTGGGATTACAGGCGTGAGCCACCGTGCCCGGCCAAATATTGTATTTTGTCCAGAGTAAAAAGTCCAAAGTTCTGAGTCAGGCCAGTGATTTTCCATAATCTGACTCCAATCTACGTCTCTGGGCCTAATTCTCCTACCATGACTGCTGGGCACGGGCACTCTGAACAGATCAGCTCCTTTCAGACGCTGTGCCCTTCACGTGCTGTCCTCTCTGCCCGGGCACCTCTCAACACCCAGCTCAAGTGCTTCCCTGGTGTGAAGTTTCCCGTTACCCCAGGGAAGTTGCAGACATCCTTTTCTGGGTTCCCATGCCCAAACTGAATGCTGTATTGTCATTTTTCTGCTTATATATCTGTTTATATCTATAAGCTTCATATATATACATCATTCTTCTGCTTATATATGTATCTGTTTGGAGTTCTTTGAGGAGACAGACTGTGTCTTATTCATCTTGTACTTTCAGAGCCCAGCTTGGTGCCTTGTATGCAGAAAGTTCTCAATAAATTTTGAATGTATGAATGATTAACCTCAGTTATACTTCATATTTGTTGCTTTCTATTCTTTTCTATGCAGCTGCCTTCTCTGTCACCATATTAATAACAATTTTTATAGGAAAACCTTTTGTAAAATTAAACCCCTTGGAAGTGTCGTAAGAAGACCCTTTTCTATACGGGGAGTGCTTACAGCAGAAGGGAGTCGAGCATATTCTTTTGCCTGGGGCCTTATCTTAACTTATTTTACTTCTTTACATATCGGTGTTATTTTCTTTCTTTCTTTCTTTTTAATTTTTTTATTTTTTTAGACGGAGTCTTGCTCTGTCGGCCAGGCGATTCTCCTGCCTCAGCTTCCCCAGTAGCTGGGATTACAGGTGCCTGCCACTACATCTAATTTTTTTAAATATATATATATATTTTTAGTAGAGATAGGGTTTGGCCATGTTGGTCAGGCTGGTTTTGAACTCCTGACCTCAAGTGATCCGCCCGCCTCCGCCTCCCAGTATGCTAGGATTACATGTGTGAGTCACTGTTCTTTTTCCAGCTGCTCTGTTAGCCCCTCAGGGTAGGGCCTGTGCCTACTCATTGCTTTCCGTATTCCCTGTAACTCCCAGCCGCAGGCTGGGTGTAGAATTGATGCTCAATAAAGGTTTGTGGATTGACTGGGTGCGCTCTGGGGTAGGGAAAGATACACGCGTCAGTTTGGGGTGATTCTCCAATGCCGAAGCAAAGTCAGGAAGCTGGGGGTGGGTCGTGGCAAAGGTCTGACAGCGGAGGGAGGACCAGAGCGGGTTGTGGGAGAGGGCACCCGGGGACAGCCAATGACAGCTGAGCATTCTTTGTGAAGCAGGAAGCAAGAGAAGGATGAGGAAGGAATTCCACGGAAGAAGTAGGAGAGAAACTTGCGTGAATGGTGTAATGGTTGGGTGGGGGTGGCGAGTGCAATAGGGGAGGGGTGCAGGGAGGTGAGAAGGCTCCCGGAGTGAAGGCCTTAGCAGGTCTAACAGGCAGGCCAGCCCTGTCTTCCCTGCCACCTCCCTTGCCTCCTGTTCACACAGATGCTCCACACTGTGGCCCATCTGCCAGAGCCGCCTTTGTCTTAACTATTGAGGAGCCCCTGAACCGCCCCACACCCTCCTTCAGTGTCATCAGGCCCAGGCCTCTGCTTGGGGATGGGATTCCCACCCGCTCTTGACTTCCCACTGCCAGCTGTGAGTCCCATGACTGTTTCTAGGCTGCCCTTCCCAGAAGGGGTCCCCACCCCTGTTCCTGAGTTCTCAGGGAGATAACAAGGAATGAGACATGAGAACCAGGGGAACTGCTGAGTTTGCCGGAGAAGGGCCGGCTCATGTATGCACTCATAAAGAGGTATACAATCTGAGCCCACTCTGCCTTTTCCCTTGCTCCTTTTTTTTTTTTTAAAAAAAAATGAGAAAGAGTTTCACTCTGTCTGCAACCTATGCTGCCTGAGTTCAAGTTATTCTCATGCCTCAGCCTCCCGAGTAGTTGGGACTAGAGGCACACGCCACCATGCCAGGCTTTTTTTTTGTATTTTTAGTAGAGACAGGGTTTCGCCATGTTGGCCAGGCTGGTCTCAAACTCCTGACTTCAAGTGATCCACCTGCCTCAGCCTCCCAAAGTGCTGGGATTACAGGCATGAGCCATCATACCCGGCCCCATGCTGCTTAAAAATACACTGAGGCACATATAACCATCACTGCTGAGACAATTAATAATAAAACATTTTCTTGACATTCCTTGGCTATGTCCCACCTCCTCTCAACCTCTGAGGGTCTTCTCTCTCTCTCCCTTTGTTACTTACTAAACTCACTGAAAGAGAGACCTACACCTGTGCCTCTACTTCCTCTCCACATACAGACTCCCTAACCCAGGGGTCCCCAACCCCCAGACCGTGGACCTGGTCTGTGGCCTGTTAGGAACTGGGCTTCACAGCAGGAGGGGAGCGGCTGAAAAGGGAGCATAACCACCCGAGCTCCACCTCTGTCAGCTCAGCGGTGGCACTAGATTCTCACAGGACTGTGAAGTCTATTGTGACCTGTGCATGCAAGGGATCTAGATTGTGTGCAACTTATGAGAATCTAATGGCTGATGATCTGAAGTGGAACAGTTTCATACCGAAACTATCCCCCCACCCCCACCCTGGTCCATGGAAAAACTGTCTTCCACGAAACCAGTCCCTGGCGCCAAAAAGGTTGGGGACCGCTGCCCTAACCCACCATTCTGCCCTCACTCTTCTTAGAAACTATTCTGTCCTAGGGCATCAGAAGCTTCCAGTCGCCAAGTCCATGGAAGCAGCTCCCAGGCCTCGAATTTTGGGAACCCTGTGGCCTCTGTCACAGTGAACCCTCAGCAATGCCTTCTCTTGTGGTTCTCCTTCCTTGCCATCCCCGTACCATCCCCACCTTCCTTTGTGGCCACATCTCCTGTCCCACGACCAGATGTGGGCCCAGATGTGCTTTGCCAATTTCCATCTGTCCAGTCCTGGGCATGGGAGCCACTTGATGTCCTGCCACCCCTGCAAACCCCTTTAACATTTTGTCTTTTCCCTTGCTTGTCTTGAGCCCACAGGGGCTGAAAGGATAAGAATTCTTCCTGTGGCATGGACCCCAAACCTTGGAGCTATTCTTCTTTTATTTATTGATTTATTTATTAAATCCCTTATTTATTTATTTATTTATTTATTTATTTATTTATTTAAAGGCAGGATCTCACTCTGTTGCCCAGGCTGGAGTGCAGTAGCACGATCTCAGCTCACTGGAGCCTCCACCTCCTGGGTTCAAGCAATTCTCCCACATCAACCTCTTGAGTAGCTGGGATTACAGGTGCGCCCGGCTAATTTTTGCATTTTTAGTAGAGACGGGGTTTCACCATGTTAGCCTGGGCGGTCTCGAACTCCTAACCTCAGGTGATCTGCCCGCCTCAGCCTCCCAAAGTGCTGGGATTACAGGCATGAGCCACTGCACCTGGCCCATTCTTTTTTATTTTTAAGTGAAATATTCCAGCCACAAAAAGGTACAGAGAACAGATTTAACCTCTGTGTTCCCACCACCCAGCTCCAATACTAACCATTACCAACAGACTTGAAGCCCCTTGAATACTCCTCCCCATTGCATCCCCCTCCCCAGAGTGACAGCCACCATCTTGAATTTGTTATTTATCATTCCTACAAATTATTTAAATGTTTGCTACATGTATGTGTGCCCATACATGATATATAGAATTATTACACGTTTTCAAACATTATACAAATGAGAACAGTCTCTATGTATCTTTCTTCAACTTACTTTTTTTTTTTTTTTTTGCTCAAATTTACCCTGCTGATGGGAGCTCTTTATTTACTCTTTGCAGTGTAATATTCCATTGTCAAATGTGCCACACTTGATTTCCCTCTCTCCTGTGAATAGACATTTAGGAAGACCCTGTTGAGCTTGGTCCTGACCTCCTTTCTCTCAGGTAGCCAACAGCCCCTCTTTTACTCTGTTGTTTTGCAAAAAGCCTCCTGACACTATTTTCCAAAGCAACCCCCCACCCTACTTAGGCCTTCATCATCTGTCACCTGGACAACCCGAAGAGTCACCTAATTGGCTCCTGTCATCCTATATGGTTCCACCTGGCCTCTTCCCCAAATCTCAGGTCAATCCTGTTATTTCTCTGCTCTAAATGCCCCTGTGGGTACAGCTCCCCCAAGCCCCAGCTTGGTCCCCAGCTTGACCTGCGGGGCCCTCCCCTGTCTGGTGCCTGCCTTTCCACTATCACCTCCCACGAACCCAGTCTCCCTGTCCGGCCTTCCTGGCTGTCCCCAGGTGTTCTGTCCAGTCCACCTGTGTGTTTTCAGCTATCCCCTGCCTTGCAAACCTTTCCTGCTAAGTCGAATCTGTATGGCTCTGCTCTGCACACCTCTGAAGGTCACAGCACCACTCACTGGCCCCTGCCACACCTGTGAAGTACCCATTTAAGTCCAAGACAGTCCCTCTGTGGATGGAAACTCCCCAGTGGCATCAACAGCAGCAGCAGCAGCATCACCACTTACTGGCGTCAGCAGGTGTGGAACGGAATCCCACTTCACCTCCTGAGCCACGGGATCTTAGGCCATTATAGAGAGATGGGCCGTTTTTTTTTTAATTTTTTATTTAAAACAGGCTGGAGTGCAGTGGCACAATCTCGGCTCACTGCAAGCTCCGCCTCCTGGGTTCACGCCATTCTCCTGCCTCAGCCTCCTGAGTAGCTGGGATTACAGGCGCCCGCCACCACGCCCGGCTAATTTTTTGTATTTTTAGTAGAGACGGGGTTTCACCATGTTAGCCAGGATGGTCTCGATCTCCTGACCTCGTGATCTGCCCGCCTCAGCCTCCCAAAGTGCTGGGATTACAGGCGTGAGCCACCGTGCCCGGCCCCGGGGCCAGGTTTCTAAGACCCTATTGGCCTCCCTGCCTCGGCCTCTGTCTCTGCTGCTTCCATTTAATTTTTTGTTTTCTTCCACGTTAACCTTCCTTAAGCTCCATCTCAGTTCCCCTGCAGGCCTAGAATGTCCTCTCTTGTCCCCTCTTTCTACCCAAATTTCCCCTCCTCAGCTCCAGAACTCTTCCAGGGAGTCTTCCAGGATACACTGGTCCCCAGTGAGCACTTGGGTCCCCCTGAGCCCCTATGGTGACTGGCACTCAGGACTCCATTTTATTAACAGCCATTATGTATTGAGGGCATATTATGCACCAGACATCTTTTTATATATCATTAATCTTCTCAACAAGCCAGTGATGTAGAGATATTACCCCACCCCATTCTACAAATGAGAACTCTGAGGCCCAGAGAGGTCCAGTGGCTTTCCCAACGCCACAGAGCTGGCAAGCAGCAGAGGCAGGATTCGAACCCTTGTGTTTACTCCCTCACAGCACATGACACTCGGCTGATCTCCATCTGTTTCCCAGCCAGAGAAGCAGCTCTCAGAGAACAGAGACCCACTCTGTGTTTCTCTGGTGACCACCCACCCTTACCCCCTGCACCTGGCCCACTCCTGGAGCCCAAGCATGGTGGCCTTGTATAGACAGGCCTGCATTCCAGGTCCCAGAGCAGGAGAGGCCCTCGTGGGAGGGCCAGGGCCAGAAGCCCAGAGTGCCGGCTTGGTTACCCAGCCCACCACTGCACTGTCCCTGTTAATTCAGCCAGTCTTCGGAAGGTTGCCAGCCCTGTCCCTGGCCCCTCCTGGCTAGGACAGAGGGCCTTTCAGCTGGGCTGCCACCATGACCACCTTCTCGGGAGGGGCTGTTTTTCTAAACTTTTGATCCTGAGGCGGATGCAGACTGCAGGCCAGTGAGGTGTCGGAGGTTCTGTGTGGTGGGATGTCCCACCCTGGGGGTCCATGGCTGGTCACCTAGAGATGACTGCAGATGGAAGGGACCTCTGGTGTCAGCATATCGGGTAGTAGCATGTGCATGTTTGTGTGAAGGTGTGTGCTATGCGTGAGGGGTGTCATTGTAAACTCCTCACCACAGACAAGGGGATCTTTGTCTGCACTGCTCTGCCTCACCGTCCCATCAGAAGGGCCCCTGTCTGATTATTTTTATAGGGTAATTCAGACTTCTTTCTCTGCTTCACTCTGTCCTTCAGTGACTGTTCCAAGATCAATTTACCTTATTCTGCTTAGAGAAGAATGGCAGCTGGGGAACTCAGAAGCCAGGGCCTAATTCCTGGCTTCGAGGTGCTCGGAGCCTCATTTCCCCACTCGGAGCCTCCAGAGAAGCAGGGAAGCAGCGAACACCAAAGTAAATTGTGTCACTAGAAAGCAGGGGCAAACCACAGGGTCTCCCTCTTCTCTTTCCCCACCGTCAGCCACAGGTTCCTTTTTTTTTTAAGCCCAGAACCCGGATTGCTCATCTGCAAAGATTCTTTATTCTTAATGCTTTATCTGCTCATCTCTTTGACTCTGCCTCAGTTTCTTCATCTATAAAATGGGGATAATAATATATAACTCAGAGTCGTTTTGGGGGTGAAATGAAATATAAAGCTTCTAGGATAGTGCCTGGCACATAATGAGGGCTCATTAAATGTTAATAATTATTACTATTTAAAAACAGGTACTGAGCCCTCCGCTGTGTGGCAGCTGGCATTCTCAGGGAAATTGTTCTGTGCTCTGGAGACAGGCAAGTTTGTCCAGAGGAGCCGGTCTGCTTTGTTTAAAGCGCCCTCTGCTGACCATCGGCAAGAAGGCCTTGGGCAAGGTGGCGAGTTCATGGTGGGGGAGCCAAGTGCTGAGTGCCAAGGGGAAGGGGGACTTCTGCCGGATGCAGAGCACAGAGCGCTACTTATCCCACCCCTAAAATGTCCGGCTTGGAGCATTTCTCTCTTTTTTTTTCCCCAGCCTGAAAACAGGTTCCAAAGATAGCTTCCCCAACAGGGCTCAGCAATGCTAAGACCAGGACAAGCTGCCAGCCGCAGCTAACAACAGCCTGCACCCTGGCTGTGAGTTAACAGTAGGAAGGAGAGAAGCTACATACCCAGCATGCAGGGCTTCCTGACGGCAAAGCGTGATGGGGGTTGGCGGGGGGGTGGACATGTTTGTTCTTACTTCGAATAAGGTAATAATTGCGGGAGGGCTGCCCCATGTAGGATGTCAGATCAGGAAGAAAATAAATTACTGAGTCTATAAGCCCAATGCACCCAGAAGGTGGTGGCTCATAACAGCTCGTTTCTTATATTGCAAGACCCTCTCCTGTACCAGTGTCCAAAATAGATCATCACCCCACCTGCAAATGCACTGACCATTCACTATATCCCTGTGAGAGAAATAAAAAGAGAACTCTAGTTGAAGCAGTAGAAACTGAAGTTAGACTGCGGGAAGGGCGGTCCTGAGAATAAAGCTAGGTGCAGTCTTGTCCCTCCAGAGTCTGGCATAGGAAGAATGCCCCCGGGGCTAGTCCACAGAACTGACGCTCTTCTTCAAGGGGGTAGTGTAACAGGGCTGGGAGACTGGCAGCCAACACCTCAGGATTCTCTGGGGCATTCTGGTAGGTCCCGGCTGGGAGGGGAAGAAGGGGAAGGGGGAAGCGGCTGCAGCAAAATCATGGGTAATCGTTTTATTGCATTGTAGAGAATGCCATTGTCCACAGATTACATGCAGCTAGGTTTACCGTACAAGGCCCTGGCAGCCTCCAGGAGGGCTGGGAGGGGCAGATTACAATACACATCAGTGCTACTTCTTTAAACAGTGTCTGGTGGGGAGACTCTAAGACCAAGCTGAGCTCTCCAGCCCCTCTCGAGGTACCATGGGGGACAGGGAATTCACCCCAGGCTCTACACAAGCGTCCAGAGGATTAGGGCTGTGGTGGAGCAGGCCTGCAGAGTGGATGAAGGTGAGACAGAGAAAGCGGGGTGAGAGAGCGACAGACAGAAACAGATGGAGGAAAAGGACAAAAGACATGCCTGAAAGTAGAGAGAGGTCAGCAAAGACTCACCATCCAGGTCCTTCTCCTAGCATTTGGCTGGAGAGTTCCAGCAGTTTGGTGATTTGTGGAAAGGGTGATTGACTCCAGTTCAGCTTTCTCAACACCCTCCCCTCCCCTGCTCCCCAAATACACTCTTTCCTGGGCCTTGTCCCTAGTGACAGGCCTGGGACTCCTTTCTGCCCTCAAGGAGGGAGTGTCCAGAAGGTGGCATAAGACCAATGAGGGCCGGGTGCGGTGGCTCACGCCTATAATCCCAGCACTTTGGGAGGCCGAGGCTGGCGGATCACCTGAGGTCAGGAGTTTGAGATCAGCCTGACCAACATGGAGAAACCCCATCTCTACTAAAAATACAAAAAAAATTAGCCTGGCGTGGTGGTGCATGCCTGTAATCCCAGCTTCTCGGGAGGCTGAGGCGGGAGAATCGCTTGAACCCGGGAGGCAAAGGTTGCAGTGAGCTGAGATAGTGTCACTGCACTCCAATCTGGGCAACAAGAGTGAAACTCCCATCTTAAAAAAAATAAAAAATAAAGAAGACCAATGAGACGGCTGAGGCCCTGGGGATGTGCACGGGGGTCTGAGGCGGCGGGAGGGGCTCTGTTGAGGAGGGGCAGCAGGTGGGGAACCAGGACTTAAGACGGGATAAGAGGCGCAGGCTGGTGTGCTGGGGCTGGGGGAGGTGTCAGGGCCCATCTTTGGCTTAACAGCTTGGCCCTTGGCCTCTTTCCTTGCGGCCTATCCAGGGTCCCCTTTGTACAGGTTGAATGATCCCATTTCCGCCGTGAGCCCACGACTGTGATGACTATGGTCACCACACAGCGTGCCACGTGGGTGTGTATGCACACTAATGGTCCTACTGCTTTAGGATGCCACCACCACACCTGGACACCACTACACACACACACGCTTATCCAGGCAGCCCCCTTGAAGACGTGGACAATGGGCCCGGAAGGACATCTGGGCATGGGGGTGGATGTCTCCAGAGCAGGTGGCACAGGTAAAGGAACCCTGAGGCAGTGGTCCTCTCCATCCCTGCAGCAAATCAGCTGCCTTCTCCAACACTCTGGCAAGAACTTGGATTTCAAACTAGTGAAAGAACTAGGGCAAAGGATTGGGACTCTGGAAGAAAACAGGAAAATGACAGAGAACCCTGTTTAAGCGTGGAAGGGACAGGAGGCACAGGGGAACTGGAGGTGGGTGGGCCCTGTCTACAGTGAGGGCACATGCCCAGCACCCCTGCAGGGCTGCTCATTCCATCCACTCACAGAAACCACCACCACAGCGACCCTCACATTGCTGCTGCTCTGCCCAGGTTCCCTGAGCAGAGCGATCTTTCAGCTTTAATGCTCCTCCCCTCCCGCACCTCGGTGACACACACAGGGCCCGGTGAATAGAGGACGTTTAATATTTCTGTGCTGGTCAAACGGAACACAGGTGGGGAATACATGGGGAGGGGGCGGAGGGCCCCCTGCCTCTCAGGAGGGGTGGCTTGTGAGGGGTGTATGTGGGGGGTTCTTGGGAAATATCCAAGGAGTCTTCTCAGTAAAGGGGCCAGGCCAGAGGTGTTATGAGCATCCAATATGCCCAGTCCTTGGCCTTGAGTTGGGGTCCCCCATAGGGGGTCTGTGGAGAGTCTCTTTTTTCCAGCTCTTTTGCTAGAATCCACACTCCCAGCACGACGGGTGACTTGGTCCTAGAGAGGGGTCTGGAGAGCCCCCAGGAAGCAGCCCAGGGTCGGGGAGGAGGGCTCCTGTGCCCACTCCTGACGGGGTGAGAGCCTGCTTCCTCCCCTCCTTTCTCCTTCCCCCAGGCTGGGCAGGAGCGGAGGGGAGGGGGGCAGGGCCCTGCCTCCACTGAGCCCCAGGGTCCTCGGGGTGGATGGAGGAGGGGTGGAGAGAGAGGGTCTTGGCCACCAACAGACACTGTAAACTTTGGTTTAAAACAATAACTTAAGTGGAGGGAGGGCTTCCAGCCTGGGGCCGGGGTGGGAGAATGGGAGGGCAGGTGCTGGGGAGGCGACAAAGGAAAAAGCCAACAAAAAGTTTTGGTTTTTGCTTCCGGCATAAGAAAGGTCTTTGGTCATCCGTTTAACTGGGGTGGGGGGGGGGGCGTGGGGGGAGAGGCGGGCAGGGAAGGGGAGCTGAGGGAGTGTGAGAGGACTGCAGAGAGGCCTGCAGGCTGGATGTGGGTGTGGAGCCGGGGTCCAGCCTGGCCTTCCCCTGGGCTCCCGGCCCAGGCCCCCGCCTCTGGCCTCAGGGGGAGCTTGGCTCCACCTGCAGAAGCGCACCTGGCACAGACCTCTGTGGGTGAGGCAGTACCAGGCCTCTTCCCATGGGGGCGGCTGGAGGATCCCCCAGCAAACGGGGGTGGGGGTGGAGGCCTGGCTCAGCCTGGTTCTGTCTCAGGTTGGGGGTGGGGCTGGAGCCAGGTGGGCCTGCTCACACTGACCCCCACAGGGCACACAGACAGTCCCACCCCAGCAGCAGACAGGGCTGTTTCTTCTGGGGATGGAGGAACAGTTCCTCCACTCAGGCCAGGGCAGGGTGGGAGCTGGGGGTGGAGAGTTCTTTCTTCACAGTACGGAAAAGGCGGCGGAAGGGAGCACGAGTTAGGAAAGTGGGGGCCTCTGGCCAGAAAACACGGCCAGAGCCAGGGGCCAGAGCCAGGTGCCGGGGGCCCCGGGTTTGAGAGGGGTGGCTAAGCCCCGCCTGCGGGTCTCCATGGTGCTGAGGGGCCCTGTGGGGATAGCTGGTGGGGGAGGAGGGCCCTGCTGCTGCTGGTGGTTGGGGGGAGGCGGTTTCAGATGTGGGGAGGGTCTGAGGAGGGGTCTGAACCCTCCGTGTCCTCTACTGGTCTGAGACCAGGGGTTGTGTCCCTGGGGGTGGGGACCGTCCTGCCCCTACGTGTTTTTGTCAGGTCACACTGGGAGCTGCTGGCCCGGGCCTCCCCCGTCTGAGTCCTGGATTTGCCTTGAGGCTCGGGAGGGGCTGTGGAGTGGGGGGAGATGGGGCCTGGATTCTGGAAGGGAGGGGTCTCACCCCTGCCCTGCCGGTCCCTACAGGCCCTTAGGACAGTTCTTCTCCCGGCAGCTCCTCCTCCAGGTCCCTGTCTTCCAGAGGCCCGGAGGCGCTGGGGTTAGGGGCGCCCAGGGGAGGCCCGGGCTGCCTGTCTTCCTCAGCCTCTGCTGGCTCCTCCTTCACCTGCACCTGGTGGCTGAGGCAAAAGTATGGCATGGGCACCAGGTGGCTGTCCTCTGATGCCCTCTGCCCCCTGCCCCCCAAACTCACCCAGAACTCTGGGGCACACTGGGATGCCCACAGCCCCCTCCCCAGGATCCCATCAGACCTGGGGGCTGATCTCCCCTACGGCTCTCTTCAAAGAAAAGCCGATGCTGGGGCAGAGACTGCTCTCGGTTGCGGAGCAGAGAAGAGGGGAGATGAGCGAACGGAGGAAGGAGAAGGAAGAGAGAAGAAAGGCCAGGCGAGGTGGCTCACACAGGTAATCCCAGCATTTTGGGTGGGCGAGGCCAGTGGATCACCTGAAATCAGGAGTTTGAGACCAGCCTGGCCAGCATGGTGAAACCTCATTCTCTACTAAATACAAAATAATTAGTCGGGCGTGGTGGGAGGTGCCTGTAATTCCAGCTACTTGGGAGGCTGAGGCAGGAGAATCACTTGAACCCAGGAGGCAGAGGTTGCAGTGAGCCAAGATCTTGCCATTACACTCCAGCCTGGGTGACAGAGCGAGACTCCGTCTTAAGAAAGGGGGAAAAGGGGGAAGAGAAGGTGGGAAGGTGGGGAGGTGGGGAGAGGGGGAGAGGGGGTAAGAAGAACAGGCAGGTGGGACAAGGGAGGGCTGAGAGGGCTGATGAGGGAAGGTAGAGAGAAGCTACTTGTCCTGGAGAGAGGTGTGGTGGGGGTGGGATGGGGAACCCCACCCAGGGTGGGGGATGATGCCTCCTCCCTGGTGGTTGAAGGGAGCTGGGGTGGGTGGGGGTCCATGCTGTGTGCTCACCTGTACTGGGGCGGGGAGAGGCGAGGAGGGCTGCTGCTGCCGTTGCTGGGCAGCGGCTCCACGGGGGCACCCACGTCATCGTGGCTGAGGGGCAGCAGGCTGCTGGCGGAGCCAGGGTTCAGCATGCCAGGGCTGTTGAGGAGGGGGAAGCTGCTCTCGGCCAGGGCGGCCTGGAGGGGCACAGGGTTGGGCCTCGTCAGTGGCTCCACAGGACGGGGCACACTCAGTCTAAGTGCTGTGCCTTCCCCACCCGGTAGAGAGCCGCCTGTGTGTCTGCCTACTGGCCCCACGGGCGGATCTGTCTGGGCAACTCCCAAGCCCCAACTCAGCCTTTGAATGTAGCATCCCTCCCCCATGGCTGGAACTCTGACCCCCCAACCTCCTACCTCCCAGCTTTCCTGGAACCTGGGCCTGGCTTATCCCCTCTCCCAGGGAACAGAGAACCCCCAGACTGACAAATCAGGAAAGGGGATGCTATAGGTATGCCATCCTCCCAGCTGCCTGCCTTGTCTGAACCCAGCCTTGAAAGCAGAGGTGGAGGCTGGCCCCGAGCCGGGGTGGGGCAGAGAGATGGGGTCTTGGAGAGTTTGGGTCTTCACCCTCCTTCCCTCCTCTGGTGAGTCCTCTGCAGGGGAGGACGGGGTCTCTTGTATGAGAAAGCAAGGGGGCGGGAGGTAGAGGTGAGTGGGTGGGCTCTGGGCTGGTCACCTGGTAGCTGGCATTAAGTGCTCCATAGCTGAGGCCCGAGATCATGTTCTTCACCAGGGTGGGGCTCCTGGAGGACAGAGAAGGCCATCTTTGGCTCACTCATTCACTTAGCTCTTCATTCGCATCTCTTTACTCTCACTAAGTAAGGGCCTGTGCTGGGAATGGGTCCCATTCCCTATTCTGGGAGGCCAGGGCGATCAGCCGCTGTCTTGGAGCTGTGTGTGTGCTTGGTCTGATTCGGTCTTCAACACTCAACTGGCCCTGCAGGAGCAGCCCCTTCACAGGTGGGTGCAAGGGGCTTGGTTCAGGGACCTGTCCAGGTCTCGGAGCTGGGAAGCGGGAACTGGCATCCCCCCAGTGTCTGCCTTCACAGCATGCTAGCCCCCTCCCCCCCACCCGTTTTCTCTCTCCGGTCTAGATTTTCCAATGTTTGGCAAGGTCCAATCTATAGTCTCAGTAGTTACACACCTGGTCTGCCCGCACTGTCTTGCCATCCTAGATTCTGGGACATGTCAGACATACGCTCAGCCTGTCCCACATGCTTCATACAGAAGGCTTCTCTGGACGGGAAGGTGTTCGGGAGTTGGGACAGGAAAAGCAGTGGCTGGGGGCTGTCCCTCTTCCAGTGATGACACCATCACAGAGCTCTCACAGAGCTTAAGGAAACAGCCAAAGGTCACCAAACTGGTGAGAAGCAGAGGTGCAGGCGCAGCCAGGCCTGGAGACTGGCCCCTGGGCATTCACCAGGCAATGGCTTCCCTCCATTCTCCAGGCTCCCACACTGCCTGGGGTGCAAAGGCTCCTGCCTGGAGAGCAGGCATCTTTTGAGGGGAGCAGACACCCCACACCTCAGAGACATCCATCTAACTTGCTCTCCTCTCCTTACCCAGGGGCTCTGGCCCAAGGGGCACAGCAAGCAGGTGGCTGGGGTGGGGGTGTTTGAGGTGGGGAGAAGGCCACTGCTGCTACGTGGAAGCCAAAGGGAGGTCCTGACCCTGTCCCAGGCTCCTCAGTTTCTGTTTAAACTGCCAGGTGGAGGCCAGATGCAGTAGCTCACGCCTGTAATCCCAGCATTTTGGGAGGCCGATGTGGGCAGATCACCTGAGGTCAGGAGTTCGAGATCAGCCTGGTCAACATGGTGAAACCCCGTCTCTACCAAAAATACAATAATTAGCTGGGTGTGGTGGTGGGCACCTGTAATTCCAGCTTCTCGGGAGGCTGAGGCAGGAGAATCGCTTGAACCCAGGAGGTGGAGGTTGCAGTGAGCCAAAATCGTGCCACTGCACTCCAGCCTGGGCAACAGAGCAAGACTCCGTCTCAAAACAGTAATAGGCCGGGCGCGCTGGTGCATGTCTGTAATCCTAGCACTTTGGGAGGCCAAGGCAGATGGATCACCTGAAGTTGGGAATTCGAGACCAGCCTGACCAACGTGGTGAAACCATGTTTCTACTAAATACAAAAAAAATTAGCCGGGTGTGATGGTGGGCACCTGTAATTCTAGCTACTCGAAAGGCTGGGGCAGGAGAATCGCTTGAACCTGGGAAGTGGAGGTTCCAGCGAACTGAGATCGTGCCATTGCACTCTAGCCTGGGCAACAAGAACGAAACTCCTTCTCAAAATAAATAAATAAATAAATAAAATAATAAAATTAAAAATAATAATAAATAATAAATAAAATGCCAGGTGGTGAAGCTGAGCACAAAAGACCAGGAGGGCAGAGACCTGGTCCTGGAACTAGCTCTGCCACAAATCTGCTCTGGGGCCTCCTGCCAGCCCCTGGCCCTCACTGGCTCTCCTCTGCCATAAGATGAATTGGTGGGGTCCCAGGACCTCAGAGGTCTAGTCATCCTGATAAGCTGAGAGAGCGGGTGCCCTGGGGGGTGGCAGCCCCTCATCCACGGCCCATTGGCCGGCATCTGCCTGTGTGCCAGCTCTGGCCAGGGCTACTTGGGGCCCCTGTCTCTCTTTGCTACTAGGCCTCCTGCTTGGCCCCTTCCCTCAGTCAGAGTGAGGACAGAAGAGGACATAAATGTCTGCCTTCTGATTATCCATCACTTCCAGATTCCAGCCCCCTGTCCCCAAGCACTAGTCTCCTCTGCTCCTTTCTCCCCACACGCCTTCCCCCAGCCAGGAAGGATCTGGTGCATATGTGTACCCTGGAGAGGTAGGGGGTGGGGGTGAGTTGGCTCCTGCCCCCTGGGCAGGTACACCCCATCCAGCTCTGGACCCACGTACCCTGTCATCTTTGGCGGTCTCCGCTTCTGATACTCCCGCTCGTCCACAGTCCACACGGCACCCTTGACGTTCTCCACGCGGACGAAGCACTTGTGCAGGCTGAGATTGTGGCGCACGGCGTTCTGTGGGTGAAGAGGAGCTCAGAAGCGGCTTGCTTGGCCAAGCACAAACATGATAGTCCTCATCCCATCCTACGTCCCACGCAGCAGTTGTCCACCTTCCCCCGCTCAGGGATGAGCAGGGGAGGGGGGTGGGCTGGGAGGAGACACAGCCAAAGGGAAGGCGGGCCCCTACCCTTTCCATAGAGCCAGGGGCTCCCAGCCTCTTCACCATGGATGACCCATTTTATTAGCTGCCTCCTCTCTCCCTGCCACATCTTGGAAAGTTCCGTCTACTAACTAAATGCTATCTAGTTAGTAATAATCTGTTTCATCATCTTTGTTAATCAAAGACACATGTAATTGTTACTCAGGGCTTTGGAACAGCAGCAGATCACATTCAGGCCCTGGCATCTCTGCAAGCCCAGGATGCTTTATCTCAGGTGCATGCAGAATTTCCACTAAGCTTTTAAAAGTTTAGGAAAGAGCTCATAAACCCTCACTGCCACCTCCACTGACCCACAGGAGCCTGGGAGCCATGCTTTGGGCTGTGGCTCAGAACAGGCAGATTATATTTTGAGAGTACAAGGTATACAGTAAAGGCCTCATACATGTTGAAATAAACAGGGAGAGAAGAGAGTGTGGGTTGACAGCTGAGAGTCAGAAAGAGGAGAGAAAGAAGGTAAGTCACCTTGTCTGTTCCACCTCCTCCTGGCAGGATAACTTCAAGAATTGAGGTCATCTGGTTTGTAGGACGCTTGGGTGAGGGCAGGGTGCTTGGCCCAATTCCCCCCCCCCACCACCACGGGAGCCCGGACTAGGGCCCTAGTCTGCCCCACCTCACCGTGTCCCTCAGTCCTGTCCCTGCACCCTCCTCTCTCAGCTGTGCTACCCCCACGGCCAGCTCCCAGTTATCACCATCCCTGCCTGCATCTCTGTCCCTGTTACCTGGCCTCCCTTAGCCTCCCCCGCCTCGTCCCCATCCTTGTCTCCTCTTTACATTTCTAAACGGGGAAGAAAGCGGGTAGGGCAGGCAGCCCGTGCCCCTGGAGATCCCCTCTCCCTCTCTCCCTTCCAACTCTTGCCACTTGCAACTGGCCCGATTTCATTACCAATTTTAATTTGCCTCTAATTAAATCCTGTGTATTTTTCCGACTCGCTTGCTAATCCACGAGGGAGGCGGGCGGCTGGAGTGGAATCTCTTGGAGCGATAATTACAAAGGGTCTAATCACGCCGGGGCTCCTGCCTCGGAATAAATTTGCCCGCATTACGGGGCTCCGATCCTCCGCTTTGCAAATGAGAATGACCCCAATTTCCGAGGATGGCCTCACCGGGGCTTTTTTCCCTCATTTCGAAGCCTGATTCGTGATGAGAGACTAATTCGTTACGCTGAAACATTAACGGCAATTTAAGGGGTCTGGCGGGGGCTTCGTAAACAAAAGGACGGGCCCACAACACGGGCCTTGGGAGGGGATGGACACGGGGAGGGCCAGCAAGGACCATCAGCTTGGCAGATGGCAGCTCTGTCCCTGGATGAACGGCAGCTGGTTGGGCCCACACCATGCCCGCTCCCAACCCTTCTGCCCTGGTCTGAGGTGGAAAGTATCTCAGGGTGAGAGCCAGCAAAGGTGAAGAAGGGAAAGAAGGAAACACAAATAATTCGGGAGAGGATCAGAGATGACCTGACGGGCTAAGAAATGAGTGGAAAGTAGAGGTGGAAGCAGAGTTGGGTGTAGACGGCGTATTTCCCAAGTAACATGAATGGATGTGGCTGAAAAAAACCAGAAGGTCAAAGTGGACCTCAAGCTGGATGGATTCTGTTGTGCCATGAGGAAGACTCAGGCAGTGGCCTCAGGCACAGAAGCAGCAGCAGAGTACTGCTAACTGGGAAAGTCACCTACTTAGTCGTTCACTTTCCCCAGCCCAGATGCTTCTTACTGGACCCTAGGCTAGGTGAGGGGAGACGGGGGTGAAGAACTAGGAGGAACACACCACAGAGATGTCAAAGGCTGGGCTGGGCAAGGGCGGCAGGGTTAGAATATCAGGGGGGTGGCTTCAGGATGGTCACTGAGTAGTTTAAGGAAGTCACCTAAACCAGGTCACCTAACCTGACCTCAAGAGAAGAATTAGAAAATTGCAGCAGGGCGTAACAGGTAAGAGAGAAGGAAGGAAGGAAGGTAGGTGGCTTAGCAGTACTTTGCCCCCAAAGAGAAGGCTGTCTTACGGAAAGGAGGCTCTATATTGCTACCCCTAAAGGCAAAGGATTAATATGCATTATTAAACATTAGGTAATAATTATAATCATTCCTTACGTTTGTAGGACTCTATCATTTATAAAAACCTGGTATCTGAACTGACCTGGAGGTTGGAGACTGGACCAGGTGGTCCCAAGCAAGCCCTGCTGGCTCATAAAGAGGGCAGGAATGTGGTTGGCAGAAAATGACATCACTCACAGCCAATTAGAGCAGCTGTCCCAGCCTCCCAGCTTCTCTCCCAAGCTTTGGGAATTGGGTATGGGGATATGAAAGTCATGATGCAGTCCCTTCTGCTGCACTTAGCATAATCCCAGGGCAAAGGTAGGCAGGCACTGTGCAGACCCCACCAAGTCCTGGGCGCTGGTGGGGAGGAGGGGCTCAGTAACACTTGTTGAAACCTAGTGCGATTGGGGGAGGTAGCCCGTTTAACTGCAGTTTCTTCAGTGGCCAGCAGGGGGACTCAAGAGCCAGGGATCCAATTAAGGTTCAGAGAGGCAGTCCTTGCCCGCGTCTAACCTTCCCTGCAGGGGCCAACTCGCTTCTTCTTCCCCCCTACCCCGCCCACTCTCCCAATTTAGATATCGCCTTCCCACCTTGAGACAGATAGACAGACAGACACAGACACACACACACACACACACACACACACACACACACACACACACACA
>NW_026652295.1:39751396-39956293 GCF_009828535.3 Hylobates moloch | reverse complement strand
CACACACACACACACACACACACACACACACACACACACACACACACCCCTTTTGGCTATAGAAAAATAAATGGCCTAGTGCCCCAGCATCTCTGTGTCCCATTTTTCTAGAGTCCCCCTCTTGCCTGCTTCTGCTCTCCCAGGAAAACTTATGGCTGAAGGTGTTGAAATGACTAATTGGATGGAGACAATTATCTTCCTGCCAGGGACGGCAGAGCTGAGGACGGCTGTGAGTGCCGTCAGTGCACCAGTGTGTGGTCCAAGGCTCTTGGTCCATCCGTGTGTCTACGCCTGCACTTTCCTAGCCCCACCTCAGGCTTCAGAACATGTACTTTAAGCCAAGGTATCCAGACCCTTGGGGTCTCTGTGAAATTCGGCCCAGGCCTCTGTACCAAACTTGGGTGTTAGCAGTTCCTAGAGGCCCTACCTCATGGGGCTGGCATCTTTGGGGCCCTTGTGGGTGTATCCTAGAGAAGAGAAGGATTGTTTCCCAGAAAGGAGGCAGCACCAGGCTGGAAGGAAGGGATCATTAAAAGGTTATGGAACAATCCACAGCTCCTGCTGAGGTGGGCGTGGGGCATGCAGCCCTGGCTGGGCCCTGAGGGGTAGAGCTGTTTCTGCAGGACTAATGGTTTAGGGAACTAATTGTTAGGCAGCCTTGGTCTCCATGGGATATGGTAGGTCTAAGGGTGACTGGGGCCCAGAAGGTGGAAGGGGCCTGCTTCACCTTCCAGGTGGCAGTGTTTCTGCGGAAATAGGCGAACATCCTGGTGAACCAGTTATAGATCTCATTCAAGGTCAGCTGCCTGTCAGGGGTTTCCAGGATGGCCTGCGGGGAAGGAACAAGCAAAGGGACCGTCAGCCTGGGCCTCGAAGGGTCACAGCCCTGGGTTCCCTCCCCCAGTATCTCTCCCTTCTGCCTGGGCCCGAGCTCACCTTGTAAGAAGACCTGCTCAGAAATGTGTGGATAACAAGATGGGTGGTGGCTGGTGGGTCCCCTCAGAGGGACAGGCTGGTTACAGCCCGGCCAAGGATAAAGAGGACAGGAGCCTCCAAGGGCTATGTATTTGTACAAGAAGGATTGGAGCTGCTTCTGGAGAGAAAATGCCTTTAGTACCTGGCCCTGGACCGAGGGTGAAAGCAGTCAGTCCTGTCTTTCTTGGGAGAGACGTCCACGGGGTGGAGGCTGTTTGGAATTTATTCTGATTTTGGCAAAAGGCACCCTAAGCACAGTGTGTGTGAGAGAGAAAGAATGTGTGTGAGGGTGTACATGCCTGTCTGGGTATCAGGGAGGACATATGTGTCCATGTAAGTTCATGCTTGAGTGTGAATACTATGTGAACACTGGTGACATGAAGATCATGGGCTCGAGGGAGGAAGGAGACAGACTAAGAGTGACCCTGAGTCTATCATGGGGGGCTGTGTATGTGGAAATGAGCACATGAATGCCACGGTGGGCGTCAGTAGGAAGAGCAGTGTGTGCACCCCCAGAGACACATAACCCTATGCAGCAGGCTGACAGGGCCCAGCCTGCAGGAGAGCCCCGCATAGCAGAGAGGGAAGACCGCCATGTGAGAGGGAGCGGGACAGCTCCACTGCTTGGCCCCAGGACCTTCCTGGAGGCAGGGGTGTGGCGGGGGCTGGGGGAGCAGCCTGTGTGCCATTCCCCACCCTCCTCCTACCTGCCCTGCTCACCTGGCGGATGAGGGAGGCGTAGGTGAAGGGGGGCCGGACGTCGGCATTCTTGTAGAACTCATGATTCTGGGCCAGCTCTGGGGAGACAGGCAGAGGATGAGGTAGCCAGACATGGGGCTCAGATGGGAAAAACAGCCTCACTCTGCTGTCGCCCTGCAGCCCCCAGCCCACCCTCACCTGAGGAGATGGGGGAGCAGAACTTGTCGCTGCTTCTCCGACGGGCTGGGCCCCCACCATGCAGGGAGGCAGAGCCCAAGCCAGGGGGCCGTAGGGGGGTGACAGGGGCTGCGGCCGAGGTCGGGGGGTGCACGAGACCATCTGGGAACGAGTCTGCTGCAGAGACGGTCACCTTGGAGAATGAGGAGGAGCCGGGGACCGGGTTCAGCTGTGAGCAATGGGGAGGGTACTGAGACCAGTGCCCGAGGGTGGGGGTCCCGAGGCTCCAGGGTCTGTGGAAGGCTCTGGGAGGGGCGGGGAGGGGAGCAGCACTCACTGGCTGGCTGAAGGGCTTGGGTTCCGAGGGCCGCATGTGCAGGTGAGCCATCATGGCCTGCAGCCGCTCACTCTCCTTGGCGAGCTGTGGAGGGTGGCAAAGCAGGAGGTGAGCGGGAGGCTGAATCCTGGAGGCAGTGTTGTCCCACCCCTCCACCTCCAGGCCCTTCAGAAGGCCGCCGGTTCCCACCCCCAGTGGCCTCCTTGCCTCAGCATCCATGCTCCCTCTGTGACCTGCTCCAGGGAGGCCTCAGCAATGCTCTACCCCTCAGGGGCTGCCAGCTCCACGAAGCCTCTCCCTTTCTTCCCTGGACGGCGACCATTTGAGCCCTCCCAGTGCGTCCTGGCTGGAGCTTATCCCTGCCTCTACATGTTGGGGGGCTTCTTCCTACCCACCCACGCGGGGTGGCCACTGTGCCTTGTGCAGTGGCACTTGTGTGTGAGGGCCTCACATACTGAATGCAGATGCAGGAACGGATGAATGGCTCAGACACCCCATTCATAAACTCAATGGGTCTCTCATGACCACCCTCTCACAGCAGGAGGCTCTGCTAGGTGCTGGAGGGAGCAGCACAGAGGAGCTGCCCTGAGTCGCTTCCTGGGAACCCTGTGCTGCCGAGTGTCCCCTCTCAAGTAGCTGGGATACTCCCTTGGGAAAGCCAGGCTGCCTGGGTTCTAATCCCAGCTCTGCCGCTCATAGGCAAGTTACTTTAGCTCTGTGTGCCTGTTTTCTCCATCTGGAAAATGGGGAGAATAATGGTACCCACCACATAAGGTTGTTGAGAGGATTCCTTGAGCTATATAAAGTATTTGGTACAGCACAAAGTAAGTGCTGCATATGTTAGCTGCTAATAATTATTTTTGATGTTTCTATGTAGCGTGAGTCTCTTCTGGACCTCCCAGCAGAGACGCCCCCAACCTTGGTTTACCCCTCAGAATCCAGCTGTCCTCACCTCACAACCATGGTCATTAGGACCTAGAAAGCATAAGATGGTGGCTTTGACCATAGGACCCTTCCATAAGACCCTCCCAACAGAGCCCACCTAGCAAGTCAGTGCTGTGGGTGGGCAGGGGCTGGAGCCCGCCATGTCCCTCCCCAGCATCTTCTGGGCCACACCTGGATCTCCAGCTGCTGCACCACTTGCATCTGTACCCGGCACTGGGCTGTACTCCGGTCATCGAGGGCGTGCTCTGTGTTGAGGTGTCTTCAAGGGGAAGAGAGGAGGAGAGAAAGTTGGCTTCAGTTTCCCTGCTGCCACCATCCTCCCATCCTATCCTCTAATCCCACCCATGGCCTGAAAAGCAGACAGACCAAGAGATACAAAGAAGAGAAAGAGATGGAAAAACGGGGCAATGGAGGAAGGCTTCTGCCTTCTCGTCAGCCTCCTTTGATGTCTTTGCTAAAATCCCAGCTACAGAGAGATCTAATTGCAAATGAACTAATTAAGTAAACCTCTGACGAAGCGTGAAAACAATTTGTTTGACCCTGATGCTGCAAGGGTCTGGGAGACAGCGGAGTTAATCAGTCAGTGACAGAGCCTGGCACGGCTGTGGCAGCTGGCCGCCTGCTGCCAGCCGCCTGTCCACCTCCCGCCCTGCCTGTCTGCGGCCCTCAGCCTGTCACTCGCCATCACTCCCCGGGGCTGAGGCTGGAGGGGAGCTGGGGAGGGTGGGGGGAGGAGAAATGCTTATGTTTGTCCTCTCCTTCTACCCGCACCCTGTGCTGGGGATGGAGTCCGGGGAATGCAGGCCCAGAAGTATAGACAGGGTAGGGAGTGGGTGATCAGGGAGTCCGTGGGGGGCAGAGAAAGAGTGAGGACAGTAGTACAGCTAGTGAGGAGGGCTCCCAGAAGGGGCAAGCTAGTGGGCAGGGTTGGGGGAGGGGCCCTGTGGGGAAAGGCTGCTGGGGAGGCGCTGGGGGTGACACCTACTTGATAAACTGGCCCAGGTCTTCACACAGGGTCTCACAGCCTGGCCACTTGCACTCTCCGTGTCCGTACAGGGGGTGGGAGCCGGGGGTCTCCTCGTGGGAAGAGCTGGGAGGACAGCAAGGAGGTGGCCGATCAGGGACCCTGAAGACCCCAGCCGCCCTATAGTCAGCTGAGCACCAGCTCCCCTGCTGGTGACATTTCTGCCCCAATACAGGTTTCCCAGCGGCCAAGCACCATCTGTACACCCCGGGAGAGGCAGTGGAGAGGGAGTGAACCTCCGGTCCCTGGGATCCACCCCCTCCCTCACAGTCCCCATCACAGGGCCAGCCCTCCGTGGGGTGGGGGGGGGCAGGTCTACCCCCAGGCAGGGCTTTGATGCCCCTCCCAGCCTGGACCCCTGTACCTGTCTCTCCGAGATGTGAGCACAGTGGGCTGTCCGTTGGGCAGAGTATGGTGGGAGAGGGGGGGTGAGACCTTGGGGGGGGCGGCAAACGAGGTAGCGGTGGCGGCCGTGCCAGTGAGGTCCAGCCCCTCCTGCTTGACGCTGTCCTCGGCAGGCTGCCCGGGGGCACCCTCACCCTTCCACAGCTGGGGCAGGTCTGTTGGGCAAACAGCTGCTGTGGGAGAGACAGGGGAGGCTGGCAGGGCCCCACGAACACTCGGCTTTCTACCTGGCCCCAAGAGCAGGGGCTGCCAGTTCTTACATACAGGCAGGGCTGTGGGGTTGGGGCTGGGAGGGGAGGAGTGGCAGGCGCTCACCTTGCGGAAGGGTCTGGAGGGGCCCCGAGGCTTGGTTGGGCTGCAGGCTGACCAGCCCCTGCCTCTGCAGGTTGAGCAGGTGCTGCTGCTGCAACTGTTGCATTTGCAGGAGCTGCTGCTGGAAGGCCAGCTGCTTGTTCCCCAGTGCCTGGTGAGGGGCCCGAGGGGGCGGGCAGAGAGGGGTGCCATCAGCTTCAGGCATGCCATCTGGCCCCCACCCTGCGGCCACCCCCTCCCAGGGCCTGTCAGCCCCTGGAGCTGTCGTTGTGGCGTCTGCAGCTGCGGTGTGTCTGCTCCCGGCCCAGCTTCCATAAGGCTGCATGCCTCCTCGCAGTAAACACACGCATGCACGCACGTACGCACGCGCGCAAACACACACAGCCAGACCCAGACACGCAGCACGACGCCCTCCCTCCTCCCGCCTCCCTCCTTCCGCTGCTTCAGCTCCCTGCACCGCAGCTGTGCACGCCTGGGGGGGCCTCATCACAATGATCGATGAGCCTGTCAGATTCTGGGGGCCACTCCTGCCTGGAGGGCACCCTTCCCACATGCCCGGGGTGCCCCCCTTCTGCTCTGGGGAGGGAGTTTTCTCTGCCCCAGCTCTTTTCCTCTCTTGCTTTTTAGATACAGAGAATCAAGGAGTCTGATGGGACTCGCTGGGACCCAGGCTCGGAGAACAGTCACATCACCACTGCCCAGGCGTCCTGT
Source organism: Hylobates moloch (assembly GCF_009828535.3). Classification (NCBI taxonomy): domain Eukaryota; kingdom Metazoa; phylum Chordata; class Mammalia; order Primates; family Hylobatidae; genus Hylobates; species Hylobates moloch. Next base: position 39,950,708 of record NW_026652295.1, on the reverse strand, counting down.
ACTCGCTGGCTCACCCACTCTACCTACCCCCACCCATTCAGTTCTTCACACAGGCACTGACAAGTCAGGCTGTCAGCAAGTCTCTTTTGAGCCCCAGGAGCCAAGCATGTCCTGGGTGGGTTGAGAGGCAGAGATGTCTCTGCCTGCCTGCTGGGGGTGGGAAGCATGGGGTAGGGTGGGGGCTGGCTATTCAATACAGAGACACAGGATAAACTTAGCCTAGAGATTTACCTGCCGATAACACAGCAATTACAAGACTGCTGACGGGGGAGACTGGGGGTGCTGGAGAATTCCTGGGTGTCAGGGCAGCCTTCCGGGAAGAGGAAACTTAGAGCTTGGGGCTGCGGTTGAGCAGCAGGAGAGATTCACAGGTCTGGGACCCAGGGGAGAAGGGCCTCCAGGGCCTGGTATAGAAGCTCCGATGGGGTAGGGGATGTAGGCTGGGGAGCTCTGAGAGGAGACTGAGGGGTGGCTGGGAAAGTCATGACAAGAAGGGGAAGAAGCTGGGGGCAGGCTGAGGTAAGGGGAGGTGGTTTGCTGAAGGACTCAGAGATTCGCAGGACAAGGAGGGGAGGGCTGAGGTGCTGGGTCACAAAGACACAAGGGGACAGGAAGATGGCGCGACCACAAGGCACATAAGCGTGGCCTGGCAGACGCCACACACGGGGGTGACACGTACACACCTGTCTACACCCATGTGCACAGAGACAACAACACGAGGCAAGGACAGAAAGAATGAATGAGGATGAGGGGAGATGGAGACACGTAAGAACCACCATCCCCATTTCCCCCACAATGATCCTTGGTCCCCATCCTCAACCTTTTCTAGATTTTTCTACTATTCCTGCAAGGCAGTTCCCTCCTGACCAGCTCTGGACACCCAGCCTCTGGGCAGGGGGTGAGGGTGGTGGTGGGCCCTGCTACGGCCCCTTACCTCTTTGGGCTGCGGCTTCCCAGCCTGCTGCTGGGTGAGGAGCTGCAGGTGGAGCTGCTCCTGCTGCTTCTTGTAGTACTCCTGCAGCTGGGGGAGTGGGGGAGGGTTACCACTGGCAGGGTACTGCTATCCCCACAACCCCAGCCCTGTCCCATCTGGGCTCCTGGGGGCAGGAGAAGGGAGTTTCCCTAAAACATGGCCTGGCTCTCCGCAGTCAGCCTGGAGGGGCCCTGAGCAGGGTCTGGGTGGGGAGGGAGGGGGCAAGGGATGGAGGAGTTTCATTCCCACAGCTCTGAACCCTCCCTGCTTTTGGTGGATCTCCTGAACAGGTCACAGGGAACAAGGTGCCAGTATGTTCCAGTACTTTGCCCTTCCCTGTTCAGGAGGTAGAAGTGGGGCCAGCATGCAGGGAGGGAGGACGGGGGAGTATTGTGGGGGCAGGGCCGCCATGAGAGATGCCTGACCTTTGACCTCTCCCCACTACCCTAGAGGAATGCAGATCAGTCTGGCCTGAGCGGTCTCTCTGGTTTCTGGGACAGCTTGGGCCCTTAGTGAGGTGTAAACAGGATGGGAGGAGCCAGGCCAGGCAGAGGAGGAGGGACCAGCTGCCCTGGGGCCAGACTCACCTGCTGGAGCATGAGGGCTTGCTGCTGCTGGAGCAAGGCCTGCAGCTGCGGGGGCGACAGGATCTGCTGCATCTGTTGCGGGGTAAGCATCTGTGGCGACATCATGGCCACCGACACAGGCACCTGCAGGATTCGGCCCGTTAGCCCTGTCCCCTGGACCCCACCCCAGGAGGAGGCACCACCCAGGGCTCCACTCTCAGCGTGGCAGAGTGGCTCCCAGGGAGGCTGCCTGGGTTCCAATTCTGGCTCTGCTGCCTGCTGGCTGTCTCTCTCTTCAGACAGTGACTTACCTCCCTGTTGTCTGTTTTCTTTATCTCTAAAATGAAAACAGTGATAGTACCTACCTATTAAGGTCACCATGAGGACTAATCAGTGAATACTTAAAACAAGGCCTGGAACACAGCAAGTGCATATAAGGGTTGGCTATTATCATAGGACGTGCTGTCCTTACAGCAGGAAGATTAGGCTCTAGTGACACTGGTCAGTAGAACCCATGCTTTGGCTGGTTCCCCCAGTAATGGGGGAGGGGCAGCACACCAGGCCACCCATAGTCTCACACAGTCTATTTTGAGACCACTTCCTGCAAGGTGGGCCTGGCTGGGAGGGCAGTCTACAGCATGGGAAGGATTCAAAACACGGCCCACCTTGCACGAGGACCTGCACTTTGTCTCCTCTCACACACCCCGGCACACCTGCCTGGACGGCACACACAGTGGCCGGAGGTGAAGCCCACAGAGCGCTCTTGGTGCCATCCTGGTCCTAATGTGTGTGCGTGTGTGTAGCTATGTCTAGGGTGGGGTGGGAAGAATGGCAGGCAGGGAGTTAGCAGGGCAGGCTTCTGCTCCTAGCTCTGCACTGAGCTGGCTGTGCGACTCTAGCAAGTCACTTGCCCTCTCTTATGTTTCCGTTTCCTCAAACTTAAAACATAAGAGACTGGGCTGTAAGAGATGATTCCTTCTAGGCTGGAACATTCAGGATTCTCAAAGTAGAACGGCTTTCTACCCTCTGCCCTGGGTCAGGCCTCTATAGAAGGCCCAAAGAATCCAGCTATAGGGAAAAGATTCAGAAAAAAGCAATGACATCATTATCTTTCCAGCCCCACCTCCCCTGAACCCCCCAGGCTTGTGCAGTCATGGACGGGCAGGTCTCAGCTGCTATTTTGTCTTATTCCCGTATTAGCAGGACAGGTGCTCTGATGGGGCTGTCTGCCGCCCCCTCCACTCTGTGACCCCATGCATACAGGACTCTTCTCTAATTTCCTCTCTCACTCCTGAGCTGTGGCAGAGTGCCTGGCACACAGTAGGTACTCACTAAGTGTTAGCCCCCCTGAGCTGAAATGCCTTCCCCGGCACCTCAGAGGCCCCTCTGCCAGCCTGGGAGCAGGAAGGGAAGGTTACAGGGCTAGCCCAGTCAGAGAGGAGTGCTGTGCAGGGACTTGTCCTAGGCTGTAACAGGCTAGGTCCTCAGGGGACCCTCCCCCAAGCCTCAGCCTCACCTGTGGGGTAGGGGAGGAGGAGCTGGATCTCTTTTCAATGCCTGGCAGAGGCAGGACTCAGCCTTGAACCACCCCTTAAGCCATGGATTAGGAAATCCCCAGGCAGAGAAGCAACCAGGGAGGTACAGTGAATCCAAGGACATCGGGGAATCCCGTGGCTCCCAACACCTCTCGCTCACCCCATCACTGGCAGCTGTCCCTGCCCCTGGGTTTTACTCCCCTATCCCAGCCCATCTCTATCCACATGGCCCTGGGAGGGGTAACACCTAGCTCTTTAGTCATGGGCATACCATGTGAATGAAGGCTCCAAGGGACCTCTAAGCCAGTGGGGGATGTGCCCTTAGGAGTGTTTTTTGTTCTTTGTTGTTGTTGTTGTTGTTGTTGTTTAACATCATTTTTACCAATGAGGAGACCAGGAAAGTCTGGCAGCCTTAAGTGGCAGGGTTGGGATTTAAGCCCAGGTCTGCGTACTCCATAGCCCCAGGGTTTTCACATCCTATGCTGACTGCCCCACCCCCGGACAGGTCTTGGGAAGGGTTAGGGAGAGAATGTGGAGGTGGGACGTCCGGAGGCTGAGGGGGCTGATGAGGCTGAGATCCCAAAGGCTAACTTCCTACTCTACGGTTGTATCCTAGAAGGACTCTCTGAAAGCCAGGCTGCAGGGGTGGAGGTGGGGGCCTGGGATTGGAGGCAGACAACGGCATAGACCCAACTCCAAAGCCAGCCCCTAAGTCTGTTGTTGGGTGTTCCAGAGGCCGCTGAGGAGGCTGCTCAAAGAAGGTGGGTTTTGCCATCCAAAGACATGGAACAAGTACCACTGTCCTTTCTTTCCTCCTCCCAAGGGGGTGCCCAACAAAGAGAGGCATCCTGGTGCGGGTGAGCTCAGAGCCCTAGATTTCTGGGTCAGGTGACCTTGGTTTTTGTCCCTGATATTTACCAGTCTTGAAATCACCAAGCCTCACTTTCCCTGTCGGCTAACTGGGATTTGGGGCACCTGCCCTCCCTGCATCATTAGCAGATGTTGCTGACTGCTTATTATGTGCCAGGCATGGCACTGGGCTAAGCCCTTTACACGTGTATCTCATGGAATCTTCACGGCAACCCTGTGAGGATGGTGCCATCATCATTAACATCGCACAGATGAGATGGGAAAACTGAGGCCCAGAGAGGTTAAATAACCTGCCCTGACCCTGACCCGGAAGGGACAGTGGGAGCAGGGGTGAAAGTGACTTGTACGCCACTAAATTCTATGTAAACGTGAAAAAAATCACTTTTTAAAACATTTTGGATTTTCCCTTTCCCCTCCTTCTCTGTCTCCTCCCCTGGTGTGCCTTAGGGTGCTGCCAAAGGTCACTGAGGACCAAGGCACTAGGTCACTCATTCTCACTGCTGTGAGAGCTGAACTAGAGACAAACGTGGCCCGCAACAGGAAAGACTGAGACCAGACACTCAGAAGATCTTTCCAGGCACCAGGACTGTGAGTCACTGACAGGCGCATGTGAACAAAGGATGTGGCCTTTCCTTCCTTGGGCCTTTCTTACTTGGAAGCAGGGGAATGGAAGAGATGACCTTGGAGGGCCTACTTGGCACTTGCTTTTCCTGCCACTTGGCTAAGCAGCTGCCTGTGGAGGCTGCTACAGAGATGTGGACGGATTACATGGTGTGCACTCGTCTCGAGGTGGCCCACTGGAGTCACAAAGCGTCTGGGAAGTGGCTGCCGCATGCTGATCTCCTGAGTTGGTTGACCTCATCCACCTCTCCCCGTGCCCCTTGGGGGTCTGAGAACTGAGCTGGAGCTCCTCTGGTGTCCCGGCCGGCCCCTCGCCAGGCTCAGATGCCTCAGGATGGGTGCTCTACAGCTAGAGGGCTCAGCAGGGCCCATGAGTTACCATCTGGAGAGTAGCTGGGCAGCTAAGTGCTAACTTAAGCCCTGGCAGTGTGAGAGCCCTGGGCCAAACGCCGGCAGCTGCCTCCAGCCCCTCCCTCAGGGACCCTGCAACCCACCATGAATACAGTGTGCTCGGCTGGACGGTCTGACTGGAAAGAACAGGGACAGTGCCTGACACACAGGAAGCTTATTTGAGGGCTGAGAGTGGGAACGAATGCAATTTGGTGCCAGGGTCAAGGACCCAAACTGTCTCTTAAGTATGGGGTCCCTGTGAGTGGGGGGCGATGTGGGGAGATCAGGCCAGAGAACTCTCCTGCAAATGACCAGAAGTCCTCAAACTAATTCTGGGCTGCAGCTGCAGCAAGGAAAGATAGCAGTGAGATATAAAGAAGGACTTCTGGAAATGCCAGATGGGGATGGACGAAGCCAAGGCCCCAGCCACCTTTGCCCCCATCATGTCCTCAACTCTCGGCCATCTGTGCCACCTTCTATGATAGGCCTCTCCCTGGTGGTGTCCAGGCCTGGAAGGAGGGCCCCTCACTAGGCTGGAGCTGGAGACCTGATAACAGTTTTGGAAACTCTTCTGAAGCTGGCTCTGGAGGAGAGGGGTGGTGAACGTGGCTGGGAGGTGTGTGGGCAGAAAATCCTGCTGGGGAGCAGAGCAGTGTTCTGTGGGGAGCCCTGGGAAAGGAGCTGCCCTCGATCTCCCTTCATTATCCACTGTACTCAGGCTCAAGATGCACTCTTCTGCTCAGGTGGGGAGCCCAGTCCTTGCTCTCCCCTATCCCCTCACCAGTCTTGAGCTCACAGAAGAGCATTTCAAGGCCCTGGACCCTACTTCAGGACAAGGATCTGACCTCCTTGGAGATAATAAACTTAGGAATAGGGGCAGAAGGCAAGGAAGGTATTCAGGGTTGGAGGAGAAATAGAGGGATCAATATAGGTGGGGAATCCAGGCTCCTTGGGAAGCATGGCTCCATGGCCCCAAGAACCCCCATCTCCCTGAGACCCTGCGAACCATCTGCCCTAGGCTTCTACACCTGGGAAATATTGGCATTATTACCATGCCAAGCACAAGGGATCGTCACAATGCAGAGATTAAAAATGTGAGTTCTACTGGCCCGGCACGATGGCTCATGCCTGTAATCCCAGCACTTTGGGAGGCAGAGGCATGCAGATCACCTGAGGTTGGGGGTTTGAGACCAGCCTGACCAACAAGGAGAAACCCTAAAAATACAACGCTACTAAAACCTACTAAAAATACAACCCTACTAAAAATACAAAATTAGCTGGGTGTGGTGGCGCATGCCTGTAATCCCAGCTACTCGGGAGATTGAGGCTTGAGCTACTTGGGAGATTGAGATTGCTTGAACCCGGGAGGCAGAGGTTGTGGTGAGCTGAAATCGCGCCATTGCACTCCAGCCTGGGCAACAAGAGTGAGACTCCAGCTCAAAAAAAAAAAGTGTGAGTTCTGGAGCTATTGGGTTCAAATCCTCACTATTGGGTTCAAATCCTCTGTCCTTTATTCATTGTATAACTTTGGATAAGTTTCGTAACCTCTCTGGGCCTCAGTTTCCTCATCTGCAAGATGGGGCTAGAATAACACCTCTCCCATAGGACTGTGAGGATAAATGAGATAGCTGTAAAGCGCTTAGTGTCTACACTTCATGGTAAGCACTCTGTAATGTCAGTTGTTAGTTTGGGATGTACTCAGTAAGTATTTGTTGAATGAATGAATCAATCAATCAATGAATTTTTGGAAGTAATGAGACAAGGAGAGAGAAGGCCTGAGAAAAAGATCATTTTACCTGTCTTTTCTGACCCTGAAACCTCTAGGCCTCTCTTATTTTAGAGGGAGGGAGTTTCCTAAGGAAGATTCCATAGTCTCCCTTCAGCTCTCAATTATTTCAGATCTGTGACCCTTAATCCCCAGCTGAGCAGTTCTTCTGGATGTCTTACCCCAGTCCCTCCCACCACCATCAAGCTCCTACCCTCCTACCCCTGGGTCAGCAGCCCCTTTCTGGTTTGGGGGAACGTTTGCTGTTGTCCAGCCTACTCCTTCCTATTCTAAGCTGGGTCCAGGGCGGGCAGGATTCACAGTGGAAGCCCAAGGACCACTTCAAACCCTGGGATTGTATGTGGGGGATCATTAATTTAAAGAGACCCAATCCTGACCAGCATGGGTATGAGAACCTTTTAGATCTCATTCTGATGAGATCTTTCTCTTCCTCTCTTTATTGACTTTCCAGATTGTGTCTTCCCCTCCTCCACCGCAGGCCATGCCCTGATCTTTGCCCAGCTCCTCCCCTTTGAGGGTTGTCTCCTTAGGGTCAAGAATTTTAAAAGAGGGTTACTGTTAAGGCTGCACATCTGTTGGGCACCTTGAACTTTTTCCAAACATAAACTTGTTTTACATAAAACCCAGACTTTGTCAGAGCACTGGAATCTCCGCCCAGGACAAAGCCTGGTCCTGGGTCCTTCTCTGAGCACCCTGCCCCCACCCCACCCTCCTCTTCACTTCCCTCAGCACCCAGCCCCAGACTCCAGAGCACCTCCAGCTCAGGACCAACCATGCTCACCCTTCTTCCCTTAGATAAACTTCCTTTCAAAGCCTGGCTTAATCCCTTCCCCAATTCTGAGCCTCCCTCTGCTAGGGGAAGGGTGGGGGAGGCATGGATCCCGGGCTGCTGGGCAGAGGGGGAGGGGAGCGGCTGCCCAAGTAGTGACCCAACCCGGACTCAGACTGCAATTCTCCCAAGTTCTTTGTGACACAAAAGGTAAACAGAAGGCCTGGCTCCCCCACCACCCCCCCGCCCACCCCCCACAGATCTCCCCTCCCCCAGCCAGCCAGATGGGCTGGCAAGCTGGGGGGAAGGGAGAAGGGGAAAAAAGGGCAGATTGTGCAAAGGAAAACAAAAGAGACAGAGAGACATCAAGAGACAGGAAGCATGGAGAGACTGCGAGAGAGCTGGTGGATGAGGGATAAGGGGGGAGGATAAGGGAAGGGGGGACTTGGTGACGTGACCGCAGCAACAGAGATGGCCTGGGAGGGGCTGAGACCCAGACACAGGAACAGAGAGGGACAGAGGGAGGGACCCACAGGGACGCAGAAACATGAGAAGTGAACGAGAGAGACCCTGAAGGGAAGAGGCAGGGGAGAAGAAACAGTGAGAGAGGTACAAAGAGACAGGGAGAGCTGCAGACAAACTTTGAGTGACAGGGACAAAGAGGCTAAGCTAGCGGAAGGTCTGGCTGATCAGGTGGAGACGAGAGAAAGTGGAAGTCTTTTTGCTCCACCCCTGCAGTGACTGTATTTCCTTTGAAAAGTTGCCCACTTTTTGGTGTTGGAACTGGCAAGAACAGTTCTCCAACGGGTCCTTGCCCTCCCTCTGTGCCAGGCCCACACTCCATCCCAACTCAGAGCCAGCGGGGTGCTCTCTTCCTCACCTGCACAGCAGAGGCAGACTGTTTGCTCTCATTGTTCCCTGGGGAGCTCAGGCCTGAGGCCTGCTGCAGCAGGAACTGCCGGGCCACTTGGAGAGCCTGCAAGACAGGGGCTGAGTCAGCAATGGCCTGGGAGGCTGGGTGGGATCCTGGGATTAGGGAGTGTTTGGGGCAGTAAGGAGAAGGAGTTCAGGGGAAGGTGGAAGGTCTTGGGGGTGAGAGGGTCATGGGTCCATAAGGCCTTGGGGTAAGGGCAGTAGGAGTCACTGAGAAGGGCTGTTGGGGTTCAGGGATCAGAGCCTCTACAGACTCAGCCTGGGACCCAGTGAAGTTTTGCTAGGACTCAATGGGGACAGCAAATGGAAGGGCCCATGGTCAAAAAGGGACTCTTAGAGGAAAATAAAGGGGGTGGACTCAGGGCATTAGTAAATCAGTACTATTTGTTGAGCATCTACTATGGGTCAGGCACTATACAGGCAGGAGCTTATTTAATCTTCCTCTGTAAGGCTGTGAGGTAGGGGTTATTGCCCCATTTTGCAGATGAGGAAACTGAGTCTCCAGGAGATTAAGTAACTTACCCAAGATCATACAGCTAGGCGGCATCAGAGCCAAGATTTGAGCCCAGGAAGCCTGGCTTCAAGGCCAACTGCCTTACTGGGTGGTCAGCCTGGGGGCTAAAAAGTAGCATTCACTGTGGAGCCAGAGCACACAGTTGGGAGGATGAGGGAAGAGCCCTGGGGTCAGTGGCACAAGGTCTGAGTACCATGTGACTTTCTGAGTTCAAGGATTGTACATGCATGCTGCTGGAGGAATTAGATCAAGTTCTAAAAGGTATACTATCAGCAGAGATGCATGGACCATTGTGCTGTGGGCTTGGTGGCCACAGTGGCTTAGAGTGAACTGAGCCAGAGGGGTCATAGGAGTGGGAGGCATATGGAGATTGCTGGAGAAATCACTCTAGTGGGTCAGTATGACAGTCAAGGAGTAGGAGGGGCCTGGAAGGTAAACTGATGGGCAGTGAGACGTCTGGTAGGAGTGAGAGGTCAGGAGGGCCCAGGAAATTATCTATGAGGCCAGTCAAGCCCTCTATGTCCTCACTCTGCTTCAGTGGGAGGTCTGAAGGCAAGTTCTGAATCCACATTTCAGGAGCACAAAACTTATCTGCTTCCAGATTGCTCAAGACCCCCTTGGGAGCCAGTGCAGGTGTGTCTAAGCCCTTGACGCAGGGCTCCAACCTTAGGCAGTCCTGGGTTTGAATCCCAGCTGTGCGGCCTGCCAGCTACGACCTTGGGCAAGTTATTCCAGTTCTCTGCACTTCGGTCTCCTTATCTGCAAAACTGTGAAACTACCCATCTCCAAATTACTAGGGGGATTAAAGGACCAATGTTTGGCATCCAGTTGGCATTCAGGAAGTATTCACTCCCTTCAACTCTCATTAATCACTCAACAATTCTCCACTTCACCTCCTCCAGCCTCTCCCCAACATAGCCTCGTGCCCTGCGCACTTATTAGACGAAATGTGCCTGCTTGTGGCTCACTCTCACATCTGTCCACACACGCACTTGTTTTTTCCGTATGGGCCCCTATTCTCCTACCCCACCATAAGCACCTTCAAGGCAAAACCTTTTTTTTTTTTTTTTTTTTTTTTTTTTTGAGACGGAGTCTTGCTCTGTCGCCCAGGCTGGAGTGCAGTGGCGCAATCTCGGCTCACTGCAAGCTCCGCCTCCCGGGTTCATGCCATTCTCCTGCCTCAGCCTCTCCGAGTAGCTGGGACTACAGGCGCCAGCCACCACGCCCGGCTAATTTTTTTGTATTTTTAGTAGAGACGGGGTTTCACTGTGGTCTCGATCTCCTGACCTCGTGATCCACTCGCCTCGGCCTCCCAAAGTGCTGGGATTACAAGCATGAGCCACGGCGCCCGGCCAAGGCAAAACCTTTTAAGGTGGGATATGGCTGCACCACCCGTTGCTCAACAAGCAAAGAGAGTGACCACTGTGTACCAAGCATGTACACACAACCACCTTCGCGTCCATTCATCATCAGTGTGAACAGCCGAGCCTCCTGAGGCTTTAAATCTAGTTTTCTCTAGGATGGCAACTAAATATGCACTGGCCTATTGACGGGAAGGTGTCCTGCAGCAAACCGGGAGCTGCAGGTGTGCTCCTCACAGGCCACCCCCACCCCATCTCCTTCCCTGGATGTCACACCCAGAGAAGTGCCCTGGGCTTCCAGAGGGGGACAGGATGTTTCTCCTCTTCCAGATTCACTTCAGAAAGCAGAAATCTGACCTTTCTAAGTCGAAAGACTCTGCGGAAAGAGGAGGAAGGGTGAGGGGGTTGTGGGTGAGGAAGGGCAGGGAGTCAGGTGCTCATGAGGAAGGAGCCCCTGCCTCTGCTACCTTTTGCTTTTACAAACCCCTCCAGGTCTACTGACAAGTGCTCTTTGTCCTCCAAAGGTGGAGGTAGAGTAGGGTTGAGGGCGTACAGGGGTCAGAGGCCAGGGGACAAGGGTAGGGGAAGAAGATGGCTCAGAGGGGCTGGCCAGCCCAGGCGACCCAAAAGGGACACTGGTTGGGGTGGGGAGATGACGCACTCCAGATCCCTGGGGGACAGGAGGAAACAGCAGGGAGGGGCTTCTGGGGGAAGTTGGGGGCAGAGTCCTGCTCAGTCTCCTGGGGTGGGGTAGGGGGTGGCCAGGGGAGTTGAATTCACTCCCCACTGACTCTCTTACTTTGTGGTCCCCTGGAGCATGAAATTACATGATTTACAGGAAAAAAATGGCAAGGCCTTGCAGTCTCATTCCTGAGACCTCCCCCTCCCTGTGACAGGCCCTTCCTCCCCCCACACCCCCTACCCACAACCCCTTTCCTTCTTCCTGCCAAGGCCAGGCCAGATGAGAGCCAGGTAAGACCTTAGGTCTGGCCAAGGCTCCCCTCCCTCAGCTTCCCACCATTCCTTCTCATACATAGGTCCTCACTCACCACTCCTCTCACATCTATGAAGTACCTGCTGCATGCCAGGGACCAGGCTAGGGGCTGGGGATACAGAGAAATAGAACATGGCCTCTGCCCCCCCCAGGGCTCACAGCTCAGGTTCTGTGAGGATAGCCTCTAATAATAAAGAATGATAGGCCGGGCGCAGTGGCTCATGCCTGTAATCCCAGCACTTTGGGAAGCCAAGGCAGGAGGATCATGAGGTCAGGAGATCAAGACAATCCTGGCTAACACGGTGAAACCCCGTCTCTACTAAAAATATAAAAAATTAGCCAGGCGTGGTGGCAGGAGCCTGTAGTCCCAGCTACTCGGGAGGCTGAGGCAGAAGGATGGCATGAACCTGGGAGGCGGAGCTTGCAGTGAGCCGAGGTGGCACCACAGCACTCCAGCCTGGCAAAAGAGCGAGACTCCGTCTCAAAAAACAAAACAAAACAAAAAACAAGACAAAAAACGAATGATAAGAAACTAGTCAGCCTGAAGTGGGGGTGAGTGCCAGGGCTCAGAGAAGGCTTCTACCTGGGGAAGTCTGGAAAGGCTTCCTAGAGGTGGTGGCAGCACTAACTGGAGTCTTGCCATCTGAAGGGCGAGTTGACATGGTGAATGAGGAGGGTCACATCTACCACGCTGCTGCACCAGATGTGTTCACACTGCCTGCTGGCACTGCGGCCTGGAGATCACTGGACTGCCCACCTCCGAGAGACATGGGAAATAACGGGTCCTAACTCCAGCAGATCCCCAGCCCCACTTTCTTTGAATATGCCAACCAGAGTGGGGCCTCCTTGAAAGCACAGATGTTGTCAACTGTAGCTGTGAACCCCCATCTCCAACCACCAGCACACAGCAGACATGCGATACCCACTCACAAAACTCATTTTAGTCTAGGCTGAATATGGGGGGCTGGCAAAGGCTGACATTAGCTGAACAGCTAACATTTGCCTTGCAGTTTTCAAAGCACTTTTTCAAACATTTAATTGAAGCTTCACAACATTGAGCTAAGTGGAGCAGGTATTGATGTCCCTGTTTTACAGACAAGGAAACTGAGGCCTGAGGTTCCACAGCTAGGAAGTGGGAGAGTCCAAACACCTCTGACTGCTCAGGGCTTACCCCACTGAGGGGTCTCCATGATCCCATGCACAGTCCAGCGAGGCCTTCAAATCTGCCTTCCCCCAATCTGCATGTGTTCAGCCCTACAGTGAGAAGGGGAAGTGAAGATGGTGGAGGTGGAGGAAGAAGACCAAGAAAGGAAACTCCAGGGAAAAAGTGGGCTCAGTTTCCCTTCCCTAAGGACAAGAGATACCCAAACACAGCCCTGGGTGAGAAAGGTGTTCAGATACCCACACCAGGAAGAAGCCATTATGGAAAACCTAGGGAAGGAGGAAGAGGGGGCTTAGGCAGAGTGGAAAACTGGGAGCCATTTGGCCTCTCAAACCTCATTTTTTTCCTCCTTCTGCCCCTTGGACTGAAAACCAAATGTCCAGCTCTGTGGTTTGGGGATGATGTCCAGTTTTCCTCTATGGGAGGTGTACTGTCCATTCATGCGTGGACTTCAAGAGAGATGTGGATCCAAGTTCTGGCTCCACCATATACTGGGTAACCTTGGGCAAGTCACCATCTCTTTGAGCCTCCGTTTCTTCCTCTGCAAAACTGGAACAACCCCATACTTTCTTCACGGGGTTCCTGGGAACAGCACGTGGGACTGTGCACATGGAGTACTTAGCACACTGCCAGGCACCCAGTAGGTCCTGGATGAACACTATTATGATGATTCACCAGCAGCTCCTGGTCATTTGCCTGGTGCCACCTGGAAGGCCTTGCTAACCAAACCCTCTTCCAGCCCAGCCCCCATTCCCCCTCAAGCTTAAGAACTCAGTCTCGCTAATGAAGCTGAACTCTCCTCCCCCCATCCCCCATTCAGAAGTCATTAGCAGGATCTCCGCAATTAGGAACAAATGGCTTATAACGGATGGCATCCAGGGAGGGCGGTTGGGATGGTGGAGAATGAAGCTGTAGCTTTGAGGGCAACAGGGAGCTACTATGAATAGAAAAACAAGTCTTGGTGCTGTGGGGTCTCTCTCTCCCCTCCAGGATAAGACCACACTCCCATTTCTGGTTCTGAGAATTCGGGGTTGGTTGGGGGGGAGGGGTGGAAGAGGGGTCATTCTCTCTCAGGAAGCCAGGTGCGGGGCTATTTACCAGCCCTTTCAGCAGGCTGCAGGATCCCAGATCTGTGTTGGGGTGCCAGCCTTATTCTCTGTGTGTGTGGGAGGGCAGGGACGTGATCATCAGGGAGACAAGCTTGAAGGGCTGTTGAGAATGAGAAGTCGAAGGGCTTGGGCCACAGCCCCTGGAGAGCTGCAAGTGTTAGAGGGTATCTAGTCCAGTATTTTTCAAATTGCTGCTCATGGCCCAGTAGTGGGTCATAATATCAATTTAGTGGGTCAAAAAATAGGTATTTTCTAGTTCACTGATAGATTGAGAAACAGAGATCCAGAGATGGGCAATGATTTGCCCAGTGGGACACAGCGGCAAAAGCAGAACCTGAATGTACCAGACCTGAAACTGGGCTCTGCACAGGGAAGAGAAACCAAGCGCTGGCTGGGCAGGATGGAGGAGGTACTAGCAAATTCTGGTTTGATGTGGATTGTGGTGAGGGGCAGCCAAAACAAACAAACTCCAAACTTCCTTTGTCTGCCTCTGGCTGGTTTTGGCAAAACTGGGATTCAGTCTTATCTAAATTGTCTCCATAATTAATTTTCACTGGGAACTGGCTGGATTTAGGAAAAGAAGGGACTAGAAGGGTATTTGAGGGTGCTGGCCCACCTCGCCCCATTCCGAGCCGGAAAAGCATCCCCAGGAAAGCCTATTTATTACCTTTACCTCCAGAGACACAGCATGACTATTAATTTAACAATTTAATGAGTGGTTATTAAGCCCCACAGGGCACTCACAGTGTCCTCAGTACTGGGGACTCAGCATCTTTGCTTTAACGGTGCTCACGTTCTAATGGGCTGAGACAGACACTACACAAAGAGACATGCAAACTCTGAGTTGGTGGCGAGTGTCCCACAGAGGCTGGCTGGCTCTAGGGTGTGTGGCCAGGGAAGGCCTCTCTGAGGAGACACAACATCAGGAGGAGGCAACTCTTCCAAGGGAGAGAATCTGAGATGGAGGGAACAGATGGTGCAAGGGCCCTGCTGTGGGAAAAGCTGGGTGCATTATGAATTGAAAAGCCAGTGTGGCCAAGAGAAGAGTGGCCTGAGAAGATGTCCCAGAGGTGTGCAGGGGCCAGATTGCACAGGGACAATGATTTTTTATTTCATTATACACCTGAAAAATCGCTGAAGGATTTTGAGTAGGAAGTGATACAGTCTTTCAGGGTAGATACTTACTGCTGGTAAACAATGGATGCCTAATAAGCACTCACTGGTTCAAAGTAAAGCAAGAATATCGCTTCATCTAACCCTCAAAATGCAACTCCTCAGGGACCAGAGGGTGGAAGAAAGGGGTACAAGAAGGAAGAGTTAGCGATTAGTGGTCCTGACCACTGAGGGAACTGACCTGGCGGGGAGGAAAGTTCTCGACCAGCCAGGCTTTGTCCTCCAGCAAAGAGACATAAAAATGAAATTACACAGAGAAGGGGGACAAGGAAGGTGGGGAGAGGAGACCATAAAACCCCTGAAGTTATTCTGCACCTTTTTCCCTTGGAAAAAAAAGCTTTTTGGAAAAGGCTGTAAATTTTTTTTACACCAACCTCGTAAAAATGACATCGGCACATTCTCAAATTAGAACCATTAAAATGAAAACCAGCAATGCACAGACACAGACAGGCCCACGTCGGTGGGAGACGACTCACATCCTGGGTGTACAGCCCCGGTTTCAGGACCCCTTCCCTACCAAGTGCCTTGAAAATGCCTCCTCTCTACAAGGAACTAGTCTCTGGCCTCAGAGAGATGAGAATTTACAGCTGAACTCAACAGCGTGGATGAGGAACTGCGATCCTTCAAAAGGCTCCTTCATTCTCTTCATTCCCCGCACTGCTGCTCTCAAACTCAGGCAGGCTTTGCACCAGCTGTGCCCGGCCTCTGCCTGCTTCTAGCAATGATGCAGGGCTCATCCAGCTCCTGCAGCCAAAACCAGCTCTGCAGGGTGTCATGAGGGGGAGAGTCCTCAGCGCCTGGAAGGAACTCTCTGACCTCCAGCAAGGAGGTGAAATCACCAAGGTGGTGGTGGGTGGCCGAGTGGCAGTGATGCAGAAGTTCCCGTGATCATTTTCCTCATTCTTGGTGGCATTGGAGGTGGCTACCAGACATACATCCCTCCCACCAGTATCTGTGGAGTTCTCTGGAAGTGGGTCTGTGCTGGGGTCTGGGTTCTGAGCCGCTTCACTCTAGCTACCACTGCAGTGTAGAGTTGGAGTGGGGGCAATGGTGGTGGGGGATGCAGTTCTCTTCCTGAAGATTCCTACTGGGCCTTCTCAGAATAAAGGTGCTCCCCCAGGGGAAAAGCCAGCTCTCCCACTGAGGGTTCCAGGCCAAGTTCTGCCCTGATGAGGTGACCCTAGGATGCAGCCTTCCCCCCTTCAATCCTCAAGATAAACCCTTTCTCAGAAGGAACATTCATCTCCCTTCCCCAAATTCTCCTCTGTATCCCCAGTTCTAATCAGCAGGGACAAGAATTCTGCCATGAAGGGGAGGTGAGGGAGGGAAGAAGAGGGATTTCAGAATTCCATATTAGGAGGGAAGCTGGGGGCTCTCCTGCCGGTAGAGTGGGCTGGCTCCTTTTAGTCCCAAGAAAGCAGGGGTCTGCAGATCCCTCCTCCAGGCCCCAGCCCCGCCCTCTGCCCTCCTAGCACTACTCCCTCCTAGGGGAATTTTCCAACATAGGAAACAGGGCGGTCTTTGGCTCTCAGGGACCTGGGAGGGGTACAACAAGGGGGATGGTTAAGGCCCTCTCCCGGCCACAGCACTCCCCAGCTCCTCCCACTTCCCACCTCCCACCTGCCCTTCTCTCACTGTGTCAGGCCAAGGAGGAAAGGGCAGTTTTCTGAGTGTTCCCCAGCAGCTGGTATGAACTGGTGTGATGTCCCTAAGCCTCCCCTCTGGAGAGTGCAGGCCCCAAATCTCCCTCCATGCCATGGTTCCTCCATGGGAGGGGCTCATTCTCCAGAAGAAAAAGGAGAATGCAGAAGGTGTGGGACCAGACAGGAAACAATAGAATCTGGGGCACATAGCCAGCAGTCCTGAAGAGAAATGGGCCCTGGACCTGCAGACCAAAGACAACTGTTGACTGCGTGCGTGTGTGTGTGTGTGTGTGTGTGTGTGTGTGTGTGTGTGTCAGGGGGTGGTGGGGGGCAAATTCACCCTCTGAATCCTCCCCTTCCCCCGCTGTCATCCCTCTAAGTAGCTTGGGCAGAGGAGGGCCAGATGGGGGAGGAAAAGGAAAGAAAAGTCTCTCCCATTCTTCTTATCCCCTCCCCCAACTGCCTGACATCCCCCCATCTCTTTGAAGGGGGGTGAGTTAAAAGCCCATTAATGTGCAGAGCCCCCCAACCCTTTTGAATCTCCTCACAGGATGTGAACGGGGTGGGATTTGGCCCAGTTGCCACGGCAACTGCAGTGGGAGTTCCCAGACGCTAGGCAACCCTCCCATGACCCTCGCTGACCTGTCACCCCCGCAACCCATGGACAATGGGAGTGCGCGCTCCAGAGGCCCAGGACGCCTTTCAGCTCGGCCTCAGCACCGCCGCCAGCGGCTCTGCCTGCCTCCACCCCACCGGCTCGGCCCTCCTGGCCCCAACTTGGCCAGCGCACCCAGACCAGCCCCCAAGACCTCCCCTCCCAAAATCTGCCACACACTTCTCCTAGGCTTCATGGCCCCTATCAGAGAGAGTCCTAAGGGTATTTGTGGGGTCCCTGAGAAAATCCCCACACTGGGAACATTTTCATACAAGTGAAATCAGATTAGGATAAAACACAAGGGCAACTTTCAAACAAAAGAGCCATCCCATAGGGTAAAAATGCAGGGAGGGACACCGCGGTAGAAGCATTTGCCTTGGCAAGGGAGGGGACGGATGGGCCGCGGGTGTGTCTACGGTCTAGGGTATACTTTAACAGCAGCTGGGGATCACCAATGCCAGCTGGCCGCCACGGTGCCCAGTGCAAAATAAGACTGAAGGGGCCGGGCGCGGTGGCTCACGCTTGTAATCCTAGCACTTTGGGAGGCCGAGGCGGGTGGATCACGAGGTCAGGAGATCGAGACCAAGGTGAAACCCCGTCTCTACTAAAAATACAAAAAATTAGCCGGGCGTGGTGGCGGGCGCCTGTAGTCCCAGCTACTCGGAGAGGCTGAGGCAGGAGAATGGCGTGAACCCGGGAGGTGGAGCTTGCAGTGAGCCGAGATCGCGCCACTGCACTCCAGCCTGGGTGAGAGAGCGAGACTCCGTCTCAAAAAAAAAAAAAAAAAGACTGAAGGTGTGTTTGCAGCTTGACTGACTGCTCCAGAGCCTACCGTACTTCCTGCACCTTCTCCTCAGGGTAGACAGATTCCCCATAGGGCATAAGACTGCAGACTTGGTGAAAGCCCCAAAGACAGCGTGGAGGTGGTATGGCTCTGTCACTCACCAATGACCAGGCTGGGATGAAGGAGGTGGAAGCTGGGGCCTTGAGGGCTGAAATGGGGCAGCCAGCCAAGGACCCTCTCCCTCTAGTCAGACCTGGCCTGGCAGCCAAGCCAGGTCACCCCCCAGCCTCTGTTTAAACAAGCTCCCAGCCTGCTCGTTGCATGGAAACAAGCGCCTGCTCTTGTTCCAAAGTGACGTGGCCGCCCTCTTCAGCACTGTTTGTTTCAGCCTAAAGTCCTGTCACAGGCCTGACTTCTGACTCGCCCTGTTTATCTCTCTCCTCTCTGTCAACTCATTACTCCCAAAGGCCAGGATTGCATTTCCAGGGCTTGTTTACTGAGAGCAAAGGGACAAGGACCAACAGACAGACAAAGGCAGAGGAGCTTGGAGAGCCACAGAGGGTACGAGGAGAATGGGACCAGCGTGTGGTCCACAGACCCTCTCCTGCCCCACTTCCTATCGAGTTTGCAGATGGCACTGGAGTGGCTACTTAGGGCCAGTGGGCAGCATTGCTTTTCTATCACAGCAGCACCCTTTCAGGTTGGAAATGAAATGCTCTCATTTACCGATCAACAGACACTTCCTTAGCACCCACTATGCTTGAGGCCTCGCTGCCTCCATTTCCCACAGTGACTGTGTGATGGAGAAGCAGCAAAGGGGCAGGTGTGCTGAGCCCTGAACTAGGAACTGGGAGAGTGAGGTCTACACAGCCTTTATTGTGCCATCTTGACAAGTCATTGCCTACCTCTGGCTGTCTCATCTGTGAAATTGGAATAATAATATCCACCTTGCAGGGATGGTGAGATAACGACATAGCATATGTGAAGACCCCAACGCACCAAAGAGACGAAAGGCATTGGTTTGTCCTCTAAGTCCTTTCAGGTTGGGGTTGAGAAGGAGCAGGAACCCAAAGGGCCAGGCTCTCTTTCCCGCACTTGTTTATCCTACAAGTGGGAACATTTGTTGTTGGGGACCAGAAAATGTTACCCTTGAAGCTCCCCCAAAAGCCTCGTTCACACACTCAGGGTAGAGGAATAGCCCATGGACTATTTCATTTTAATTGGAAATCTTGTAATTTTGATTTTGCAAGGTTCTTTTCATAGTTTGGAGCCAACAAAACCTTTTTTAAGTCTCAAATATGTTCCTTGGCCCTGGGCACTCTGCCCATACTGAGCCCAAATGGATAAAACAGCCCTCTGCCTGCCTCCAACTCCCCACCCCAGTTTATTTGTGAAACAGATATAGGATTTTCCAGGACTGTGGGATATTCCCCAAAACAAACAGGAATAACTGGAATGTGGAATATAGATGGGAAAACATGGCTCATGTGCAACGCAGAACCAAGAAACCTGATCAGTACAGACAGTTCTGTCTTTCCCCACCCCAAACATTTCCCCAGTTATCCAGAGAACTGTGTTCGTTCTTCATTTTCAGAAATTTTTTAAAAGAAACTTTCCAGTTTCAGTACTCCCCAACCCCTACCACATTTAAAATTTTTCATAACTGTCTGCACAGTCACAGAGATGGAACAGCTGGCCATACAAAATGGGTGGCCTTGGAGATTTCTCGTGGGGTGTGTTTTGCTATTATGTTGGTAAAGGGTAGGATATTGCCCTTTAACCTTCTGTCCCCAGCAAACGGCACAGACTCTGTGGGTCTCTTCCCCAGGGAACCTGCTTAGGAAGGCTTGGGAGATGCCAGCAAACTCCTGAAGAATATCTCCCTAGGGAAGGGAGTCAGGCCCTTCCCTGCTCCAGTCTCCACTGCTGGCAAGAGAAAGTGATTTTTGAAGTCCTCCGTTCCACTCACATCCACACGGACAAGTGAGCTGCACGTGTTGCACACCCAAATTGCACCTGATCCTAACAACTCTGTACTTTAGGTGCTAAGGAGGCCAGGGCTCAGGCAGGCTCATGACTTGGTCAAGGTCATGCCACTGGTTAAGGGGCTGGCTGGGACTTAAACCAGGTTTCTTCAATTCCTGCTTTAGCGCTGGCTGACCAGCTCTGTGCAGGGGAGTCAGGCTTCTGATGGTGTTGCTTCCAGTCTGACTGGCTCCAAGGAATATGATGGGAAAAGGCCCCTTAGGGGTTATGAAGTTGGGCTGTGGGAGAAGGAGTGCAGAGTCCCAGGGTGAACTTGGGAGAGACAGCAGGGCCACGGAGGAGCACATGAGGGCACTGTGGTACATACATGTGTGCACGCATGAGGCAGGAGTGGAGTACTGAGCAGGGAGGTACACGCAGAGCCCTGCTTCTCCATGTTCCTAGCATACCCCCACCCCCGCCCTGCCCAACGGCCGGCACCACCAGCAGTGATTCCAGGAGCAGAGTCAAATCAGAGAAAGAGAATCCCAAGGCCAGGGCTGTTGGCTGGGCAGGTTCTCCTCAACTTGTTAAGCATGACTCTCCCTTTTTCCCTGGTGGGACCAGGACATGAGGCCCCTGCTCTGTCATCACCCAACCAGATCTAGACCCATCCTAGTGCCTCTAGATCCTCAGAGAGGCTGGTCTTAAACTCCCAAACTCTGCACTTTAAGGTGGAAGAGGAAATAGAAGACACAGACAGGGGTTCCCAGTTTGAGCCCTAAAAATGGAGGCCTGTCTTTGCCTACCTCTCTTGGCCTTTACCCAGCTGCCTGGGCCTCTCTTCACTGCTTGAAATGGAGGCCCAGGCTGACTTGGAGGCAGAGAATGTTTTCCAACAGAAATAATGTGAAGATCCCCCTGTGTGCACAGCACCCTCTTAACCCTGTTCATTTAGCCAGTTTCCTAGCCAGTGTGCAGGTGAAGAGTGGCGTGCCCACCAATCCAACATCCCAATCTCAAGCCTGCTGCCCAGGTGTGTGTCTGTCTCTTCTTACTGGCATTTCTAGGACAGTTTCAAGCTTCATGATCTCAGACCTCCGAGTCCCACTTCTCTCTCTTGAAAATGCTGTGGTAGCCCAGGCTCAAGGTGGCCACCAGAAGGGGTGGGTGGACAGGGAGTCCTTGGAAGCTGGACTGTCTTAAGAATGGTAAAGTGAGGCTGCTTGGCAGGGAGTGGCGCTCCAGCAGCCAGGATGAAGTAGAATGCGGCCTAGTGCCCCCTCTCCCACTCCCAGATACCCCAAGGCGCACCAGCTCCTACCTGTTGCTGCTGGAAGTGCAGCAGCTCCGCGGGGCTCATCTCACCATTGCTGTCTGCACCTGTGGTCACTTCCCTGCCTGTGCCACTTGCAGTTGTCCCTGTGGCCCCGCCGCTGCTGCCATCGGCTTGCCCAGAGAGGCTGCCCACACCATTCTGACCAGATGGAGCCGACCTGATTGTCTCCGAGGCAGATTCCACCATCATGTCGCTCTAGCGGTACCTGGAGGAGGAAGAGAGACACAGAGGAGAAGCTGAGGCTGAAGGCTGAAAGGGCAGTGACTGCTGACCCCCAAAAACATAACCATCGCCACAGGAGTAGCTGGGCATCTACTCCTCTTCAACTTCCCAGAGGCTGCTCCTGGGATGCCTGATGGAGTGTGGCTCCTCCCGATGTCCCCCCAGGTGAGGGGTGGCTCCACACCCCCAACCATGTTTTCTTGACTTCTAGGAGACCTCGTGCTGGGGTGGGGAAGGGAGGAGACAAAGCCCTTGCACTGCTCCTCTGGGTGAGGATTTTTTGCCCCAGTTGAGGTTTTGCACTGTTTATAATAATGACATGAAGAAGGGCTTTTTAAGGTTTTTGTTTGTTTGTTTGTTTTTGAGACAGAGTCTTGCTCTGTTGCCCAGGCCGGAGTGCAGTGGTGCGATCTCGGCTCACTGCAGCCTCCGCCTCCCGAGTTTGAGCGATTCTTCTACCTCAGCCTCCTGAGTAGCTAGGATTACAGGCTCCTGCCACCATGACCAGCTAAATTTTTGTGTGTGTATTTTTAGTAGAGAAGGGGTTTCACCATGTCGGCCAGGCTGGTCTCGAACTCCTGACCTCAGGTGATCTGCCTGCCTCAGCCTCCCAAAATGCTGCGATTATAGGCATGAGCCACAGTGCCCAGCCCCCATCTGGGTCTTCAACCTACACCAACAAAGCAAAGACAAAAGTTATTCACTAGGAACCTACCATATTACTGCCTTCCTACCCCCACCTGAAATGGACTTTGTGTTTGCTCCCATCCCAGGGCAAACGACCTTCCCCAGGCCACAGAAGGTCCAGAGCAACAATTATTCTTCTACAAAAAAGGCTGCCACTTGCTCAGCACCTACTGGGAGCCAGACACTGGGCTTCGGCATGGAGGTGTGCAATGAAGGAAGCCCTGGTTCCACTTTCCATCTTCCATTTTAAAGCCCTCAGCCTAGCACCTGGTCAAAAGTAGACACTCAGTAAGGTTAACTCACTCTCCATAGGAACCATGATTTCTCCTCATGAGAACTGTGGGAGACAGTTATCACACCAATTTTACAGATGGAAAAACCGAAGGTCCAGAGAGTTAGGTTACATACCCAAGGCAAAGAGTCAAAGTCTGGATCCCCCGACCCTGGAAATGCCTCTCAAGGAGTTGCTGAAACATACCTCCAGAAAGAGAGGGTATGTGTTTGGGATGGTCAGGGCAGTAAGGAGGAGGTGGAGGCCTGAGCTGCTTCTTATAACTCATAGAGGTTCCAACAGTCTTTAAAATTTAATTAATTTACTCATTTTATTTTATCTTTTTGAGACAGAGTCTCGCTCTGTCACCCAGGCCGGAGTGCAGTGGCACGATCTTGGCTCCCTGCAACCTGTGTCTCCCGGGTTCAAGCGCTTATCCTGCCTCAGCCTCCCAAGTAGCTGGTACTATAGGCATGCAACACCATGCCTGGCTAATTTTAGTAGAGATGTTAGCCAGGCTGGTCTCGAACTCCTGGCCTCAACTGATCCACTCGCCTCGGCCTCCGAAAGTGCTGGGATTATAGGCATGAACCACTGCATCTGACGAGGCTCCAATATCCTTAGTATGAAAAGCTGTTCTCAAATTCTGGGGGCTCCCCAACTACCCCCGAGTCACAGTCCCTTGAGAGGAACATGGACTTCAGTCAAACAGGTCAGACCACGGTTGGGATCCACTACTGATATTTGATCCATCTTAAACTCCCCAACCCGCAGATTCCTTGTCTGTGGTAGGACAATGTTTCTTGGCACCTATGGGGGATTGGTTCCAGGATCCCTGTGGATACCATAATTTCCAGATGCTCAAGCCTCCCAGTTTGTCCTGCAGGACCTGTGGATACAAAAGTTGGCCCTCCCTATCTGTGGATCCTGCACACTGCAAATACTGTACAGTATTTTCCGTCTGTGGTGGATTGAATCCACGGATGTGGAACCTGCGGATAAAGAGAGCCAAGTATATTTCATCCCAGCCTCCAAGTCTTTTGAGGAGAAAATAAACATACACATGGCACCTGACAGAGCAAGCCCCCAATATTGATCAGTGCCTTCTCCACCCACCATAATTGTAAGGGTGAGGACATTGAGACCCAAAGAAGTCAAGGACTTGGCCCAGATTGCACAGAGATCATCGAGGGACAGAAGCCACATGAGCATTTAGCAAGGCCCGTGGAAGCCAGCCAGTTTCTTTCCTCCCGATTCGATCTCTTTTGGCCTAGGCAGACCCTATAACCACATGGTCTCCCTGACCCAACTGACAGATGAGGGCCTTGTAGGTAACAATGAGAAACTGCAGAAAGAGACTGGACTGTGATTTCTCTAGTTCCTTCCCCAAGTGAGTAGCTCCCCAAAGCATTTCCCTCCCACTCCCAAATTCTCTCCTTTCACTCCAGAAGAACTCTTCTCCCTCACTCTACCAAGCCATTTGCTCAGCTTTCATCCTGGCTGGAAGCAGAGTGGGGAGGAGACAGAGAACTGCAAGGGGTCCACAGAAGCCACATCCCTGTTCCTGTGGCCCCTCTTCATCTGTGACTCTGGGTGTCACTGTCCCAGTAAGTCTGAGTGGCCTCCTGGGTACCCTGTATTTGTGAATTTCTCTGTATGTTCCTAAGGGCTTGCTCTTCCCCCAACCCAGCTGCTGCTCCACTCCTAAGTTCTGAGAGGAGCTGGGCTGGAGTAGGTGCAGGATGGGAGTGATGGTTCGGAAGAGATTGAGCACTCGGTCTCAGGCCTTAATGGCCATGTCAGCCTGAGGGCTAGTGGCGGTGAAATGACGGATGGGGTGGGCACCATTCTCCACTTGTCACAGCACAGGGCTCCATCACCCTCCCCTGAAACCACCCAGTCAGCAGCACCTTCCCCCACTTGGGCCTGGGCCTCAGTTACATGAGGGGGATGGGGAGACAGGAGGGAGGGGGGCGTCTCCCCCAACCCTGGCTCTGCTGGTGGTGGAAAGCAGCTGCCCGCTCTGATTCCAAGTCTAGCTTCTCTGAGATCTGAGAACTCCTGGGCCCCAGGGGACAAAGACCAGAGCCTCAGGGGTGTATGCATGCAAAGGAGAAAGGAAAGAGAATCTGGCAGTTACTTCCCTGGGGTTAGGGAGAGTGGCCGGCCCCCTTCCAACACTCAAGGAGTATCATAAAGTTGCAGATCAGACAGTAAGTTTGGAAAACGAGAAAAAAGGAAGGAGGAGGATGCAGACAGAGGTGCTCCTTTCTTTTCTTTTTATGGGGGGGGGGCATACAGAGCAACACCCAGTGAACAACATAATTGCTGCAATGTGGTGTATAATAATAGCTATTCAGGGGCCGATCATTCATATTAAACAGGGTGAAGCAAGCCTCTCATTTGCATGCTTGAGATTATATGCATTTGAAAAGTCATTTCCGCAGGGTGTGTGAATGGCATTAATTCCCATGTGGCATGCTCTGGCCCCTCCAGGGTCTTTACCCCACTGACACACACCCATACACCTCCTTCCATGCTCCCGCCCACCTACCAACATACCCCCCAAACCTGCATGACAGACACTCCCAAGTGCTTTCTGAATTCTCACCTCTGCCCTGGGATACCTGCCCGCCAAGGATGAGCACACCAGCAGCCTCATGTCTCCTGCCCACCTCGCCACAGGGCGCCGCGACAGCACGGGGGTGCTCCCTGCACTGTGGGTGAGCAGGCTCTGGGTGCCTGGGACCCAGTCAGCTAGAGACAGGATGGGGAAGGGTGCTGGCAGGAGGCCTTGATTGTCAGTCCCCTGTAACTACAAGGGTGTGGGGTATGGAGGAGAAGTCAGTGTCCACAGAAGCCTGAGCCCTGGTTAGGGGAGCAGGCAGGCGCCTGGGCTCAGTCACACACTATTGTGAATCCTCGGCCTTCCCTTTTCTCTGAGCCTCTATTTCCCCATCTCTATACTAATAGGTGGTCCTGAAGGTCTCTTCTCACTCTCAGTCTGGCATGTGGACATGAAACCACAGTATTTCAGTGAATACTGGTAGGCACTGACTGTTGGTCTGCTGGAGTCACAGCCGGGTCCGTTTCACAGTGGACTCCACCCAGTGTAGATCTGAGCTGCTTCCTCTGGTAATGAGGGGCAAGCTCCAAGGGGTCCTCCTTTCTTCTCCACACACCCCTATCTTCCCAATCCATGCTTCTCCCCCAGCTACCAAGGTCCTTAGCAAGGAGCAGCTGAACACCTGCGGAACAGGAAGGCAGAGGCTCTGAGAATTAGATCATCTGGTGTGACCTTGGGCAAGTCACTGGGGTGCTCTTTCTGCCTCCATACAATAAGGTAGGGGTT
This sequence comes from Hylobates moloch, assembly GCF_009828535.3. Classification (NCBI taxonomy): domain Eukaryota; kingdom Metazoa; phylum Chordata; class Mammalia; order Primates; family Hylobatidae; genus Hylobates; species Hylobates moloch. Next base: position 39,925,034 of record NW_026652295.1, on the reverse strand, counting down.
GGCCAGGGGTCTAAGGTTCGCTAATACTGGGCTCTTATCCCCCACCCCAGACTTTCCATATCCCTCTCCTACCACATGTTGGGGGCAAATGGAGATAGCACCGGAGGCCGAGTTATTTTGGCAGGTCCAGGATTTGTCTGAGGCTCAGGTCCTGCACTTAGGCAGGACCTAGTTGGCCCAACCCTCAGCGTTCCCCGTGGGGGAGCCAGGGCACCTCGGAGCCTATGTCAGGCCTAGAGGCTCCTGCAGATGCCGTCGGAAGGAAGCTGGGTCAAAGCCGCGGCTGCCTCTTCCGCTCTGAGGCAGTCTGCGGGCCGCTGGGGGCTCCCACTTCCCCGGAGGCTCCTGGCTCTTCAAAGAACCTGGGCGGGTGAGTGCGCAACGAGGGACGCCCTTGGAACTCGCCAGAGACCGCCCCGTCCCCTCCCAGGCCGGAAGTGACGAGTTCCACCTACCCTGGGGCCAAAGGGGGGACCCACGGGCTGGGGTGCTTTTGGGGAAGGAGAAAAGAGACGGGGAGCCCCACATGCGGAGAAACCTTTTGTGCCTTTTCGCGGGCCCATATGGCGTAGCGAGTATTAATTACCGTCGCTTTTTAATTAACAATCGCTTAATCTGAGCCGTAACATTTGCCATGACACCCTGCGCCTCGCCGCGAACCCGCACCGCCCGCCCTGCCAACTCATCAATTAATTTTTATTGACGTTTTCTTCCCCCAAACAGGCACAATACCAGGGTTTTCCAATTAACACCTCTGCGATCTCTAATTAGTACAATTAACAGACTGATGGATGCCCGGAGTTTACCCGCGGGGGAGGGAGAGAGGGGCGGGGCAGCCCCCAGCGCGCTCCTGGGCGCGCGTCCTGCCGGGAGCACACGTGCACGCGCAGCTGGAGTGGAGATGAGGCCCCAGTTCTTAAGGGAGACACGGGTGGGGAATGACCACAGGTAGCCCGTACCCAGAGCAATGGTGGCGGTTGGAATTTAAATAAGATATCGTTTCCAGTTCTCCGGAAACCTATAATCTAGTCTGGGAGATAGCAGGACGTGGCCCAGCTGACAGCCTGACCCTGTAAGTTGGTGTCTAGCCCTAGCGCTAACACCAATTTACTACTGAGTGACTTGTTTTTTTAAGAGTGGTGGTGGTGGTGGAGGGGGGGAGTCTCACTTTGTTGCCCAGGCTGGTCTCCAACTCTGAGCTCAAGTGATCCTTCCTCCTCAGTCTCCCAAAGTGCTGGGATTACTGGCCTGAGCCACTGCACCTGGCCTATTAGAGTGACTTGGAGCAAGTTGATTCTCCTCTTTTCTTCTCTGTATAATGGGGAGAACTGGACTAGATGTAGCCATCTATTTTATAATTTATAATTCCAACAAAGGTTAGGAAGCAGATTGCAATAAGAGGTAAGATTTCTTAAAATACAATAGCACGGAGTAGAAGATGAGAATGATGGACCACAACGTTAAATCAGGGGGTTGCAGACCTGAGTGCATCAGAGTCACCTTGGAGAGCTTGTTAAAGCAGATTACTGGGCCCCAACAGAAGTTGCTAACCCAATAGGTCTGGAGTGGGCCTAGGAATCTGTATTTCTAAGAAGTTCCCAGGTGATGCTGATGGTGGTTGTCCCAGGCAATGGGGCTCCAATGATGAACACTAACTTTAGTTATGAGTTTCCTGCTGGGCAAAACTAGATGATATATCTGCAAAAGCCATTCAATCATTCAACATGTATTTAGGGCCCCATTAAGCTAAGCACTGGGGATCTACCTGAAGGAAAGTGAAATGTGGACCCTACTGAACAAGGCAGTGCAGCAGTGTCCTTAGATGCTCTGAGAGCTGCAGGTAAAGGACTCAGCAAGGGCAACTGGTAATAACGGAGGTCCTAGCCCCTTCTCTTTTTTCCTAGACAAACCTGGCACTTGTTTTTCCTCAAAACAAGTTTCCTAAAAACCAGTGGGGCTTTAGCCATGAACAAAGTCATGCTTCTCCCTCCTCCAGTGGTTGGCCAGGAGCATGTTTCACCAGCAATGACCCTTCATCCATTCATTGGTGCGACCAATGTTTAAGTACCTACAGTGTGCCAGGCTCTGTGTATGCAGACTCCAGCAGAGCAGGACACAGGCCTTGCTCTTGTGGAGCTTATATTCCCATGAAGAGGGTACAAATGTTAACTAAAATGTTAACTAAAGACACAAGTAAATGGAGAAGCCCAAGTCAGATACATTCTATCAAGTGTGAGTACAGGAAATAAATGGGGATCTAAGGTAAGTGGAGAGGGGCAGGGAAAGCCTCCTTTTTCCAGGAAAGGGCATTTATGCTTAGATATGAAGTCTGAGTAGGTATTGGCCAGGCAAAGCATACAGGGCAAACAACATATGCAAAGGCCTTTATTTTACAAAAGAAGGGTCGTCAGTTTCAGACCTTTCCGGAATTAAAAATCTTTGAAATACATACATTTCTAGATTATATAAAGATACACATGTGGATACCAGAGCACAAGATGTCTTCTGGTTCCTTCTTTCTCTATTTGTTTCTTTCTAGCTATCCTGCTATATCTTACTTGTGTCAAGAGACATAAAACAGAGGGCTTTTCAGAGCAATGAGCCCTGGCCCTCCAAGTAACTGCAGGATGCTTCCCAATCCAAAGTCCCAGGGACCAGCCTCCCCCATTCAGCCCTGGCCCCAGAGGCCCACTGGCTTCTGGCTTCAGGCTCCAGGTAAGGGGAGGGCTCCAGGGCAGTGGCCACTTTGGGCCTCTGGCTTACTTAGCCAGCCACTCATTTGCCAGATGACCTGCTAACCCTTCCTGGCCTCTTATTACCTTTGTGACATTGGGGAATGAGGTCACCAGTCTGAGCCTTGGTTTCTTTATCTGTAATGTGGGGCTAATGCCAATACACCTTCCTTCCAGGGTTGCAGTGGTATCAAATAAGACACACTGCATGAGGAAGACGTTTAGAGAAGGGTAGTTACTATAATCACGGGAGTCCAGAAAGTCCTGCTACAACCCACCTGAGTGGGCTATGGTTTAAAAACTGATCCCACCCCCCTCTCCCAGCCCTTGGTTCAGCACTTGAAGAAAGTGAGTCAAGACTCATGGGTTAGAATGTGGCTATAGCTCCAAAATAGGTCCTGAAGCCAGAGCTGGGTGATGTGAGTCAAGCACTGCTTGGCTCCCTGATCATGCCAGCAGTTTCTCTCCCCAAGCACATGGGGCTCTGTGAGTTCCAGAGTAGGCTTAATCCCTCTCCTTGGGCACTCCTCATTGTGTGGGTCAGAGGCTGGCACGCTGGACTTCCCTCTGTACCCCCACCTCTGCCTGAGTTCCTGGCCTGGGAGTCTCCCTAAATGACTGTGACATCCTAGAAGCTACCTACCCCAACTCTAGGGACCATTCAAGGCCTCTTAGCACAACACTTTGGTGCTGGGAGGAGCTCAGTGCAAGTGGCAGGGCAAAGACATTCCTATCTGAAAGGCTCCAACAAAGCCTTCGATTCGTAAGGTGAATCTGCCATCCTGTGCTGTCTGTTCCAGGTCCTCTTCCAAGTTCCAAATAACTTTATTTCTGAATCCTAAAAGTAAGAGACATCCTGGTAGAAAATTTTGAAAAAAAAAGAAAAAAAATAGAGTACTCATAATCCTACCCCGCAGAGATCTCGCCCTTTGGGATATATAGCCTTTCCGGTCAATCCATTCTCACTCTTTTGGCATATAAACATTGAAAAAGTGAAACTGGGGTCTTAATCTATACATGGTTTGAATTTTCCTCTTTTTTCCACTCACCACTTACTATCATAGGCATTTCCACATGCTATCAAATATTTTAAGCAACAGTTTCTAACGGTCACACAGTTGCTTGAATGGGCCGCATGTTCCAGAATGTATTGAGCCAATCCCCTAGAGCTGGACATCTAGGCTGTTAGCTATGTTTTACTATGACTCTGCAGTAAACACCTTTATGGGAACAGGATACTCTACATATTTTGACTAGTTGCATAGGATACATGTTTAGAAGGTGGAACTGCATATTTTTAAGGTTCTTGATATATTCATTCCCAAATTGATGCCCATAAAATTCACACCAATTTTGCCCAGTTCTTCTTTAGCAAGGCAGTCACATCTCATAAGACTCTCGGGCCCTAACCTCTTTAGTGATTTCCCTCAATTCTCCTCAGCTCCTTCTCCAGGAGATTCTCAGAGCCTGAATAAGGCATTTGCAACTCAACACTATAGGCCCTGTCAAATCTGGGTGAGTTCCCCAAGGTCAGAGTGGGGCAGGGAGCCTTCACCTGCAGCTGACACTGAACACAGTGGGCACTGGGGTTGGGGCAAATGGAGGTGAGCGAAATACAATCCTTGCTTTTGCCGGGCTTGAAATGGAGAGAAGAGAAAGACTAATGGGCACGTAAGTTTTCCTTCTAAACATCGGAATCATCTGGGGAACTTTAAAAAAACAAACCAACCAACCCATACCTACAGCCCACCCTAAGTCAATTAAATCGCACTCTTCAGGGAATTGGACCTAGGCGTGGATATTTTAAAAAGCTTTCCAAGCATTCTAAATTCCCAGTGCAGCCAGGATTGAGAACTTCTGTCTTACACAACACACACAGCTTTACAAATGTTATGTTAGACACTGGGGACCATGGAGCCTGGAGGGAGTAAGGGGTGCTCTGGAAAGGCTTTCTGTAGGAGGTGGCTTCTGAGCTGAGCCATGATGCAGCAAGGCCTCGGGACACAATTTGTGAATATATTTTATTGTTAAAAACCATTCGATTGCCGGACGCGGTGGCTCACACCTGTAATCCCAGCACTTTGGGAGGCCAAGGCGGGCAGATCACGAGGTCAGGAGATCGAGACCATCCTGGCTAACACGGTGAAACCCCATCTCTACTAAAAATACAAAAAATTAGCCGGGTGTGGTGGCGGGCGCCTGTAGTCCCAGCTACTCTGGAGGCTGAGGCAGGAGAATGGTGTGAACCCGGGAGGTGGAGCTTGCAGTGAGCCGAGATGACGCCACTGCATTCCAGCCTGGGCAACAGAGCGAGACTCCATTTCAAAAGAAAAAAAAAATTCAGAGTCCCCAGGAGTGCTTTCCTATAGCCTCTCCCTCCTCTCTCCCCCATGCAATTTTGCGCTCATTTTGACAGAGGATGGAACCACACTTCAAAGATGCCAAAGACTTGACAAGGTTATCTGACTGCTAAGTGGCGGAGCCAAACTGAAACCAGGTGGCTCTCCTGACTCCTAAGCCAGTGCTCCTCCCCGCGTCCTAACTCTCCGAGTCACTCTGGAATCCAAGCCTTCCCTTACCCCTACCACCACCCTCCACCTTACCTTTTACTGGCTCCATCCCTGAAACGCTCACAGGCCCTGGCAAGGTGGCCTCCCTCAATACCCCTTCCTACTACACAGACCAAAAAAAAGAATTAACAATACAGGGGGAAAAAAAGAAAGAGAACCAAAGATCCCACTCCATCTCATTAAGAAAGTAAACATAAGAGCCATCTAAGTGTCTAATTAAGCTTCTAATTAGTCCCTGCTTGTTACTAATGCAAATTAGATTACTCCGCTTAACTACAGCATGTCCACAACACCCTTGTTAATTGCGGCCTTTTGAAATTAAATTACTCCCTAATTAGCATATCAAAGCCATTGATTCGGAGCTGGGAAAGATGAGGGCAAGAGGAGCCGAATGCCAAGTTTGGTTAATCAGAGACGGCTAATTAAATAGTGACGTCTTATGTGGGGGGCCTGCTGGTTAAGGGGTAGGGGCAACTCGTCCAGGGCCTGAATGGCCATCTGGAGCCTGGTTCTGGTAGTGCCTTTGGCACCACGGTTTCCTGTGGGCACAGGAGGGGCTCTAGCGGGCCTGGGACAAACCACTGAGTATGGCCATTTCTGGGCCCCTGGCTGTTCTGCCCAGCTTGCCCCGACATGCCTTGGCCCCTCCCTTCATTTCCCCAGATGTAGGGGGCAAGTGATGACTTTATCATAGAGGGGCTCACCCTGGCAGGGATGGGCTGATTTCATCTCGAAACAGGCCCCCGGAGACACAAGGCCTTATGGTACAAAGACCTAACCTCTATGGTAGAAAGAAGGGAAAAAGAATCACCCACCACCATCAGTTCTTCTTTTTGAGACAGGGTCTCACTCTATGTTGCTCAGACTGGAGTGCAGTGGCGTGATCTCGGCTCCCTCACTGCAACCTTGCCTCCTTGGCTTAAGTGATCCTCTGGTCTCAGCCTCCCAAGTAGCTGGGACTACAGTCATACGCCACCACACCCTAATTTTTGTATTTTTTGTAGACAGGGGATTTCACCATATTGCCCAGGCTGGTCTCAAACTCCTGAGCTCAACTGATCCTCCCACTTTGGCCTCCCAAGTGCTGGGATTACAGGCATGAGGCACTGCGCCCAACCCACCATCAGTTATTAAGTAGCTGTGCGGGAATTAGATTTGGGTCAGGGTGTTCTTATAGGTCCTCTCTCTCAGATCTTCTCGTACAGACCCTGCAGTCTTTTTTTTTTTTTTTTTTTTTTTTTTGGAGACAGAGTCTCATTCTGTCGCCCAGGCTAGAGTGCAGTGGCACAATCTCGGCTCACTGCAACCTCCGCCTCCTGGGTTCAGGCAATTCTCCTGCCTCAGCCTCCTGAGTAGCTGGGACTAGAGGTACCTGCCACCACGCCCAGCTAACTTTTGTATTTTTAGTAGAGATGGGGTTTCGCCATGTTGGCCAGGATGGTCTTGAACCACTGACCTCAGGTGATTCACCTGATTTGGCCTCCCAAAGTGCTGGGATTACAGGCGTGAGCCACCGTGCTTGACCAGACCCTGCAGAGTCGTTCAGACACTGTCCCACACTAGATTCTCCTTGAGGAATACTGGGGACAGGTGAATCTCCATGTCAAAGCTGCTAACCAAAATGCCCTCAGGGGCTAGGCTGGTCACTTAGGAGGCCAGGTGAGGCGGACACAAGGAGGCAGCTGCCACTCAATCCCAGTCCATCCTTTCCACACAGAAATGCAGGCTCAGTGTTGACAGGGCTTGGGTTTTTTCAAAAGGAGCAGAGGTGGGGATATATATGTGAAATTTACCATTGTAATGAACTGTGTGTGGGTCAACAAAACTCAGCAGGGATGAAGTTAGTCCACTTGTGACCTCAGCCCTTATGGCCAGCATTTCAGAAAGGCAAGTTCCAGTTAACTGTGACTCGGGGCAAGTCAGGTAACCTCTCTGGGCCTGGGTCCTTCACCTATCAAATGAGAGTGATAATTACCACTGCCTGGAGAATCTTTCAGGGTTGTTGTGGGGATAAGAACAAGGAGGTATGTGAAACTGAAAAGCACAGTTCCTCAGTTAGGGCCTGGTGACTACCTAGCTCTACCTGCCACAACACCCTCCCAGGTTTCCTAATAGGGATGTCCTATTAGAACTTTCTTCCCCCATCTTCCATGCAGGGGGCAGAGCAAGGGCTTCCAAGTGTTCTTGAAAATGCTGAGGGCTTGTTCCTGCAGATATACCTGACCTGACTGTTGGGAGGCTTGGAGGTACCACACACCTATGCCCTCTGCCCTGCATTTAATGCATCAGCTCTGGCAGGGGCAGCAGCTTCTGAATGACAAAATCCTGAGAGTTAAAAAGTCCCTAGCTTGGTCCTTCTATACCTCCCATCCCCAACTAGGGTGGAGTCTGTTCCCAGCTCTTCCTCCCTCCCCTAGTCCTCCTAAGTTTCTCACCAGTAGCCCCTGGAGCACACAGGATCACGGCCAAATTCCCAAAGGGCGAGATTCTGTTTACCTAAGGAGAGATCAGACAGGGTCCAGGGGAGGGGAAGTCCTCCTGTCCCTACCTGAGAAAGGGCGAATCCCAGCCCGTACCCAGCCCACGGGTATCCATCCAAGCCAAACTGGGCAAAGGGGCACAGAGCAGTGGTTTTTAGAAAATAAGTGCAATTAAAAGAAAGGCAGAAAAAAAGGAATGGGGGAGGTGAAGGCTGCCCTGGTGTGAGGGGGAGGGGGGACGGCGGCACACAAGGGCCAAGCTGAAGCCCGCCTCGCCTCGTGGAGCTCTCTCTCCCAACGAAGATTCAATTAATTGATAACATGAGGCATCAAATTAATTTCTGGAGAATGTGAGATTCTGATGAAGGGAAATCTCGTCGATGGGGATCGGGTGGGAGGGGGCAGGCAGCACCCCTTTTAATCAGGCTCCACTGCCTAATTGGGAAGGAGGAGACTTGCCTGGGTCATAGTGTCCCCTGCCCCGAGCTCCACAGCACCCCTTTCAAGAAGGACCCATGGAAGCAGTAGGCTCCCGATGCCCTTGGAACAAAGAGGGTGTGCGTTGAGACCTTCAGGTCTCTTCTTGCCTGGCTCCCAACCCGCAGCTTCAGGATGGTGAGCCCGAGGACGTGGGACTGCAGGTGCCCTCTTCGCCCACTGTACAGTTAGGAAAACTGAGGCCCCTCTAGAGAGAAGAAGGGTCATGCCTAAGGCCGAAGAGTGAGTTAGGAAGTTGGCAGCAGTGGGCTCACCGGGGCCCCTCATCATGTACCCGTGTGGGTCCAGACTGTTTAGGCCTAGACCCACAAAATCATCTCTGAGCACAATGGGTGGGCAGCCTTCTCTGTGGCTAAAAACTGCCATGCTGCCTGAGCCGTCCCCTCTTCCAGTGTTTCCGGATCCCCAGCTGCCGGCCTGAGCTGGCCCAGCTGCAGTTATTTTCTCTGCGTCTGGTGAGTGCCGAAAACCCCTTGTGTTACATCCCTGTGCTCAGGTCTCAGACATGCAGGAGCTTCCAGCAACTGGAACTGATGCGCTCAGTTAAAAAGGTAAAAGCTCACTGGGGGAACAATCCAAAGCGAGTGCTCAGCTGGGGAGGGGAAACAGGTAGCTCTGGCTCTCTGGGAAAGAAAGCTTAGAGGCTTCCTGAAGGAGGGATTCTCTCAGTGGACCAACTCTACACCCTCAGCATGGCCTGACCATCCAGCTTCTCCAGCTCCCATCCAGAGACGTAGCCTCAAAAAGCCTGGCGCTTTGCTCCCTGAGTGCTTACAGCTGCAGCCTCTCGCTGGGTCTCCCACAAATCCTGATGTTTCATATCTCCCCAAAACTCTCTCCAGTGCACCCCTTCCTTCCAGGATGCGGATGTGCATCTGCAGGGGAACCCCGAAGGAAAGGAGGAAGTACACCGCCACCCTCTTTTGGAGCAACTTCTTTAGGCCTGGGTCTCCACAGAAATGTTCTCCTAGAAACGTAAAGCCAGCCAGGAATGGAATCCAAGGAAGCCCCGCTGAGGAGATAAGAACGGAAGCCACCTCAACCTCCCCTCCCACCCCCTGGTTTCATTTCACACGGGGTGGCCCTCCTAAGGGCTCTCTGGGTGGCACACATGTCCTGTCTCAGCTGGGGGTTTCAGGACCCACGCGAGCTCAGGTGGCCAGTGCCCACAGATCTGTGCTCCGGCCCTTGTTCCATTTCTGATTTTCCAAGTTGCACGTGAGCCACCCCTTCTCCGGGTCCCTCCTGCTGCCCTTCACCAGCCTGGCCTCCAGCACACAGTAGGTGCTCCACAGTGTTCGTAGGATGGATACAACTACTGAGTCCCTGGCTCCATTCTCTAAGCCACCCTGCCTTCAAGTCGCCATCATTTTGTTACCCCTTTCCTGCTAGTTGAGTAACTTCTGCTCCCACCAGTCCTGCCTACCTTGAACAAATGCCAGATGGTCTCTATTCTACATACTGTTAGTCTGAGGAAAACCCACCATGTCACCCCACTTTCCATTTACATGGTAGCCTGGGTCACAGACCATCAGAACTGCAGCAGGAAAGGAAACACCATTTACCTCTATCTTGCACTATCAACTGGCTCCACCCACCATCAGGCCTGGCTGTGGAGGCTCCAGTTGGCCAGAGGATGGGGCCCAGGGAGGTGGGCAGAGCAGCTGGGATTCAGGCAACAGGCGGCTATATGGCTACCATCCAGACGGGAGAGAAGGAAGGTGCAGGGCTATACCAGAGGGACAGCCGGGAAAAGACCCTGGTCTCAGGAGGGATCCTGGGACCAGGATCAAGGCAAGGAGGGCATTCGCCAGGCCCAGGCCTGCCCAGCCCGGGCGACACACCACAGCAACACTGACTCCACGGTCCAACACCTGCGGCCCTGTCCAGATGTGTACCTTTTGTGCCAGGAGCTCTTGTTTTCTAGCTCAGGCAGGTGTGCCCTGCATCCAGGCTCTGCAAGGGCCCAGGAGCAACATCTCACAAGACCACAGCATCCGAAGTGGCAGAATTCGGAGGAAAGAGGGTTCCCGCTGTGATCCCGGCTTGGTGGAACTGGCAGCGGGCTGAAGGTGTGTATTTCCACAGAGAATCCTGGGAGGCAATGCTGAAGGGAGCCAATAACTTCAGGCTCAAGGGGAGTTTCCTTTTGCTTCTTTGAGATGATCCATTCAGTGACAGGTCCCAAATTGGTCTGAGACTTGTTGCCAAAATCTTCCATAAGGACGTGTAGGCTGGGGTTTCCAAACCCTAGAAATCTCCCTTTCTGGAGAGAGGGGTTATCAGTCATTTTTCCTCCTCTGCATTCTGGGGAATTCTCTCTCCCATTTATGTGTGTCTCACAAGAACCTTAGGAGTGCCTGGGGAATGCTCCAGGGTTGTGTGCAGGTGCAAACACCAGATTCTGCACCTACAGTCCGCCTCCCCACTTAAAGGGAAAAGAGAAAGACTTCACACTAGACACACTAGAAGGCAGGTGGCCTAGGCCAAGCTTACGGAGGAGGGAGGGAGGAGTGGCAGCTCCTCCCATCCTTTCTCCCTTCACCACAGCACAGGCTCAAGCCCTGCTGGTTATGCTGGGAGTCGAGGGCCCCATATTTTAGTTCCAGCTCTGCTACCATGCAGCCGTGTAACCTTGGACAAGTTGCCTCTTCTCTCTGGACTTCATTTTCCCAACCCATAAAATGAAGATTAATACTTCAGTATTTCCATATTCAACCAACATGTGGCCTGGCAGTGCTAGCAAATTAATAATAAAAGCCATCCCTTGATCAGTACTACCATGCACCCGGCACTGTGCTAGGTACTTGACATCTGCTCTTTCATCCAACTCCCAAATGGAATCTCTAAGGTGGGTATTATTGACCTACTTTACAATGTAAGAACACTGAGGTTCGAAGATCTTAATTAAGTTCTCCAGAGTCCCATCTCTAATGCCAAGTTCCAAAGCCTTTTCCACTCTGACACATGTTCTGCCCTGGGGAGGCCTCAGTTCCTTGCTCTGGGTTCCAGAGTTCTGGAACCAAATCTGAGGAGGTCATTCCAGCCAACGGAGCCTCAGAGTCCTGTCAAAAATAGCACCTGCCCTGCCTTGGTCTGGGAAAGCTGGAGCGTGGTAAGATCTGCGAGAAGGGAAACTGTGAGGAGTTTCATGGATGGAAGAAATTATTATTTCACACAGTTTAGGCTATTCAAAAAGTAAAGACATTGTACCTGCTTAGGATGGGACTGGGGGGCTTGCACTGTGGCTGGAGAGACAGGAAACTGCCAAGGCAGTGGGGTAGGAAGGGTTAAGATGCAGGGAAGGCTTCTTGGGGAGACGACCCTTCCCTCCCCTTGCACCTCACACCTCTCCTCTGAAACAGACACACTGTTCCCATTCTTCTCCCCCCCACCATGTGATATCTTATCTGTCTCTCCTACCCCAACAATCTGAGGTCCAGAGAGCAGACTCCAGCCTTCATTGCTTGGGTACCCCAGTACTCAGCCTGGGACCTGCCCAGGCAGAGTAGGGGCTCAGCAAACATTTGGGGGAATTACTGGATCAAAAGCAAGCCTTTCTCTCCCAGTCCCTCTGCTTCCCTCCCACCAAGGAAGAGGTCTGTTTGGGGTAGGGGCCCAGCAGGATATGCACATTCCTGGCAAGAAGGGACCTACCTGCCTACAGCCAGAAAGGAAGTTTTCGGCTCTAAAGGCAGAGGAAGGGGGCTGGGGGCGTCTAGGTGTGAGGAAGGTCCCTACACAGAAAGGGACAGGAGCAGGTCCCTTTGCAAGTGGGACCCTTTGCAAGTGCTCTGGCCCTGGTGTTCTCCAGCACTGGGGTCAGGTCTTTCTCTCCCCAGGGCTCAGGGGTTCCCCAACTCCATAACTCCTGGGAAACCTGTCCAGGACAGGGAGAAAGATAGAAAACCCCACCCAGGCACCCAGCCCTTGGTGCCAGGAGAGAAGGCTCCCATGGTCTCCCAAACTTAGTAGCAAGGCTAGAGCCAGGATAAAGTGGGTCCTGAGGGTCCCGCAGGAGAGATTCAGCGCTCACCCTGGCCCTGGGTGTGGAGGCTGCGAGGGGGCAACCACAAAACCACCTCTTCCCCTTGCCACCTTGCCCCACTGACTAGAGTGTGAGTGACTCCCTGAACTCACAGTTTTCTGAGAGTCTCAGATAGAAAGGGCACCATGGGAGCCAACAAGCTGCCCAAGTACCAAGAGCAGAGCCCCAGTATCCTCCCTCCAGCCACCAGGTAACAGAGCCCCAAAACCCCGAGGCAAAAGTTTCTCAAGTTGGAAAAAAAAAAAAAAAAAAAAGCCTGCAGACTTCCCCACAGCGGTTTTCCGCGGGGGCGGGCAGAGGTTTTCTGAGGCCGTGGCTCCCCTTCAGGCGGCTGGGTCCACTGGGCCCGGCCTTCGGCCCCTGCGCCTACCGGCTGGTTCACAGCAGGGCGGGGTGGGGGGTAGGGGGAGAGCTCAAAATGCCCGGTGCCCGCAGGGCACGGCGGTCAGGGGGCCGTTCAGCCCTGGTTCTCTGTGGAAAGTGAGCTTCTGGGTTCGGCGGTGGGACCGGCACAGATCTTCCCGCAGCTACAGGCCACACGACAACCCCGCTGCTCTTTCTTTCTGCGGGCACTCGGGCCAGTCCTAACAATTGCCCCTCAAGCTGTGTGTGCTGCCCTAACCCTCAATCCCAGACCCGACACAGTGCGTGCTGGGACGAATCCAGGCGGGTCTCCGAAACCGGGGTGAAGATGCTGAAGTTCAGGTAAAAACCCGCATTGGCCAAAATGCTCCCGGGCTTTCTCGGGAGCCACCCGAATGGCAGCCTCAGACTCGGGTTTGCTTCTCCGGACTCCCCACCCCTATTCCCGGCTCCAGGCGCCGTGGTCAACCTGCGGGGAGACTAGGCGTTGGGGTGCCAGCCACGCGGTGATCTCCAGACGCCCGAAACGCCAGGCGCCGAGTGAGCGAGTAAAGCAGCCGTGAGGGGGGCTGGCCAGGGAAGCCGGGGAGCAAAGGAAAGAGCGGGGCGCGCTCTGGGCTCAGGGTTCCCATACCCTTTCCCCCTAACCTAGGATCGGGGTGGGACGCAGGTGTGTTCACGAGGTCGCCCCAGTTGGGGGACACAGGGAAGCCGCCGCCGTCTGGGCCTCTGTCTCAAAATCCGCATTCCGCGAAATCACCCGGTCCTTTATGGGGGCGGCCGGGACCCCAGGTCGCATTCTAGCGCCACTGGCTCTGCTCTGACGCAGCCCAAGGAAGTTTGTTTGGCGGGGATGAGGAGCCCGAGGCTGAAGCGCCGCGGGTCAGAGAGGTGCTGGGGTTGTCCAGAGGAGATACCAGACTCCTCAGTTGGGGCGGGGGTTCCTGCTCGGTCACTCCGGGCTCCTTCCCTGGTGGCCTCCGGGCCCCCGTGGCCGCCCTCTCTTCTCCCCTTACGTGGTGAAGCGGGAGCTCTCTCCACAGCGGATGAGTAGAGGTGTCAGCCAGATCGTTTCCCCACCCTCCACCTCCGGCGCACAAATCACAGGGGCCATTTCCAGACGCTCTCAAGTCCCCAAGAAGTTTTCCGCTCTATCCCCGAGCTGACTGAGCGATGGGAAAGGGGCTGACTGGCCCTGGCACTTCCGAGGTGCGACCTCAGCAAGACAAGTCCCCTCTTCACCAGAGACGACACGCCGGGTAGGACCGCGACCCCCCGCTCTCTCGCCCCCACTTTCATCTGCCTCCGGCGCGTCCTGGGGAGTCCGGTACCGACTAGAGTTGGGGGGAGCCACTTCCCTTCCCAGCTCTGGAAAGTCTGGGCCGGGAAGTATTCTTTGTCTGACTCGGGGCGGGGAGGGGGTCGCGCCCCCGTACACCCCATTCCCAGCGGCCCGGCAGGGAGGGGGCGGGGCCCAGATTCTTGGGGAAGGGCGGGCCTTGGTGGCCTCTCCGGCCGCCCCCCTCCCTGCCCTGGCCTCCGGCTGCCCCCACTCCCGCCGCGCCACAGCCCCCACCTGTTCCCGAGGCAGCTCCGGCCCGCGGGGGCCCGGGCCAGGGGCGGAATGTCGCGGCTGCGCGGGGTCAGTGCGCCACGGCCGGCCCTGGCTGGAACAAAGTGCGCCGGCCCGGGCCCGGCTCCTCCCGGCGCCCGGCGCGTCTCGGGCCGGCAGTTTGCAAACACAAAGTGAGCCAGCGAGCGGGCGAGAGAGTGCGCGAGCGAGGGAGTTGGTCTGGTCGCCCGCCCAGCCCCCACCCGCGTCCCTGGGCCCGGCCCGCCACCTACCTGTCCCGCCCGGCCGCTCCGTGCGGGCTCCGGCCCGTCAGCCCGCGCGGGGCATGGGGCTCGCTCCGGTCGCAGCCCGGGCCCGCCGCCGCCCGCCGGGGCTGCCCCTCCGCGCCGCCCAGCGCCGCGCAGCTCCCGGGCGTCCTCCCAGCGCGCCGCGCCGACCGCCGCGCGCCTCAACCCCGCCGGGGCATCGCACTTTATGGGCTGCTTGGCTCGCTGCGGCCCCGCTCCTCCTTCCCGGTCCTTCCGCGACGCTCGTCAGCTCGCTCCGGCTCCCGGGCTCCCGGACCCCGGCGTCCCCGCCCCCAGCCCAGCCCTGGTTCCGGCCCGGGCTCCTCCCCGCCGCGCCGCCGCCGCCTGCGCCGCGCCCTCCTCGCGGGCTGGGGGCTCCGTCCCGGCCGCCGGCCGCACTGTCCGGTCCGCAGGGGCGGCGGGCTCCGGACTCCGAGGGGCTGCGACTGAGCCTGGGCTGCGAGTGGCTGCGAGCGGACGGCGCGCGGGCGGGGCAGGAGGGGGCGGGGGAGGAGGAGGGTGGCGAGGGAAGGAGGGAGCGCGCGGAGCGCGAGGGAGGAGGGAGCGAGAGAGCAAGCGGCGGAGGGAGGGGAGACCAACTTCTAGTGCTACCATAATTCGCCTAAAGCAGGTGCAGCAACTTTCACCCCGCCTGGCAGCCCGCTGAGAGCGAGAGAAGACCACGTGCACCAAACTTTAGGGGAGGAAAAATGGGAACATGGGGAGAAGACGTGGGGCGGCAGATCTGAAAAAGATGGTAGGTGGAGGGACCCCAGGGATTCACCCTGGCCTCGGACTAATCCTATGGCGCGTTTGCAAACCCCGGCCATCCCTTGGAGTCTGGAGGTACGGCCAAGTCCTGCTCCCACACGGTTGACTGGTTCCCGGCGGGCTGCGCTCGGCGCGGGGAGTGGCCGGGGGCCCAGAGACGGAGCCAGTGTCAGGCCCGGGCCCTGCCTGGCCTCCCTCCTGCTCCCCACTGCGTGGGGGCTGAGGGTGGGCTTTCTGAGCCTAGGGTAGAGGGCGGGGAGGCCCCTTCAGGGCTTTGTGAACGATCACCCCCGGGCGCGCACTGCCTCCCTCTGCGGAAAGGGAATTTCCCGTAAAGTGCTCTGCGAACCAGTGAAGAAGGGGCCCAAGGCCAGAGCCATGCGGGCAAAGTGAAGTGCAAAGTTGAGGCAATTATCCGGACAAATTAGATTGTAAACAAAACCCCGCGTCTCTGAACATCGCTTTTGCCCAGGGGGACTGGAGGGATTGTCCAGTGGTGGCGGCGATGGTGTGTTTGGGTTGGGAGGGGGAGGTCTGGGTGAGGAAATGCCCACGGCCCAAGGGGGAGGGCTGTGTTGGTAGCAGACGCACCACTCAGAGTCCCGTGGAAATCTCACTACCTGTCCCCCTCCCCGCCCCACACACGCCGGAAACATCTCCCATCTGTCGCGTGTGTTGGGGGTGGGGAGAAGTGAAGGAGGCCTCAGGGGTCCTCGTGAAGTACCCCAACCTAGCTCAGTGATGCCGGGTCCCCATGACCAAGGGAGAATCCTGTTGTGGGATCAGGACAGGAAGACAATGGCTCTTGAAGCCTCCCCTGGCCCTAAATCCTCAGGCAGGTGGACAAGGGGCCGGTATAGTATATGAGCCCCTGTGGAGTGGGAGCTGGAAGCCTGAGGGGTGGGGGCGGAGCTGCAAGGATTGATGCTTAGTTGCCTGGGGGGAGGGGATTTCTTGGCCCTTCCAGTGGTCCTTGAAAGAAAAGGGGATCTCAGAGAGGAGGCACCCTCTTGGGTTGTTTTTCATCACTTCTGTCCCTTTTCTGCAATGTTAGTGACACCTGCACAGGTCCACATTTTATATATTTGCCCGTTGGGCAAGTGTGACAGGCATACTTAGGTCCTGCTGGAGCGTTTTAGATTTCTAGGTGTGAAATTGTGCAGGGAAGACTCTAAGTGCCATTTATGTGGCTATCTCGGTGTCCTTTCCAGTGGGGCAACTGAGATAACCATAGCCGTAAGAATAAAATAACAGCTAACATCTGAGTCGTACCACCCACCAGCCATTTAATCTTCACAGTAAGCCCAGTAGGGAGATAATTCTATTATCTCCATTTTATAGAAGAGGAAACTGAGTCACAAAGAGATCAAGTCACTTGCC
The DNA here is from genome assembly GCF_009828535.3 of Hylobates moloch. Taxonomy (NCBI): domain Eukaryota; kingdom Metazoa; phylum Chordata; class Mammalia; order Primates; family Hylobatidae; genus Hylobates; species Hylobates moloch. The sequence goes on along the minus strand of NW_026652295.1, from coordinate 39,908,332 downwards.
TGGGCTTACACAGCTGCTGGTCAGTGATAAGCCAGATTCCAACTAGATCCACTTCAGTGAGGACAAGAAAGAAGCTTATGGTGGTCCCTGAAGCGGCACTGCCTGCTTGTGGGTTAGCTGAGGGGAAGGGTATTCTGGGAGAAAGAAAGCCCTTGGTAGTACTATCTGATTTATCTCCTGTTGAGGGCCAGCTCGAGTGGAAATCATGGTGTGTGGACAGCCCTAGGCCAAGCCTGGAGTGGCAAGTCCTTGTGTCAGACCAGCTGGGCCAGTGACTATGTCCTCAGTTCTCCTTCCTATCCTTCTTGCAGCAAAGGCTGAGGGTGGGGTGAGAACTAGGGGCTTTGGAGACAAAAGAGAGAATTTCTGTAGGGGGGTATTGAATGAGGTGACCTCCGAGGGGCTTCAGCCCTCTTCTGGCTGGTTCACTGAATGGTTTTCCCATCCCCTTCCTGCAGCAGCCCTTGTACCTCACACATGGGCTCACTTGCCCAGAGGGATTGCCCTGGGAAATGCTTCGCTTTCAGTTCAGTTTACCCCTCATCTTCAGGCCAGTTCAGTTCACAGCTCCCTGTGAGCTACAGTGGGGGCTCAAGGCATCAAAAGACCCTGTCTTGTCTTCACCTAAAGGGCATTTTAGTGAGGAAGACAAAGCCTCCCCAAAGAAAGATACAGAACAAATGCCCCCAAATCAAAGAAGCCAGTCCAAAGCCCTTCTTCCTGGTGCAAGAGCTTCGTTGAGAAGGTTGACAAGAGTAGCCCTTGGCTCCAAAGTGGGAGTGACTGGGAGCAGGCAGGAGGGTCCCCTTTCTATCCTTGTTCCTTCCCAGGACTCAGGGCAGGTGCAGGTGCTTTGATGGTGGCTGGAACCAAGGCTCATGGCTTGGCCCTTCCAGGGGGCCATAGTTAAGAGCACAGGGGCTAGAGTCAGGCAGCTTTGGGTTGAACTTCAGCCTCTGTCATTTAACCAGTGTGTGACCGAGGCAAGTTACATGATGTTTGAGTCTCAGTTAACTCACTCATCACCTCACTCATCAGTTGGGAGATTGGGAGGCCTCCTTGGGTGGCTGGGAGGGAGGATGGGCAAAACTTCTAGCCTGGTAATGTGTTCCTCACATGCTTTCCATAATTACTTATTTTCCCTTTGATGAGCTCCGGGGTCCTCACTTAAAATGAGGAATGCTGACCTCACAAAGCTGCAAATCATGAGTTGCCACTTATTAAATGCTTGCCAGGCAGTCGAATAACGTGCTGTTCAGCTTATCACCCCAGCAATGGTGACTCTTCTCCAGGTGGAGCTAAGAGAGGTCAAATGACTTGCTCAGTTCACATAGCTAGGAAGTAGCGTGGCGAGTACTTGCTCCCATGTCTCCTGCTCTGAAGCAGATGCCCTTTCCCAAGGTCAGCCGCCACCCTATTGTGGAGGTGAAGTGGGCTGATGGATGAGCTTGTTCCTAGCAGCAGGCCTGATACTCAGGAGTAGGTTGGGGTGGTGATGGTGTGTACATCTAGAAACATTTGCTTCATTCCTATGGTCCCAACAAACCTAAGCCCAGATATTTTATGTTTCTTTTATTATTATTATTATTATTATTATTATTATTATTATTATTATTATTGAGACAGAGTCTCACTCTGTTGCCCAGGCTGGAGTGCAATGGCACAATCTTGGCTCACTGCAACCTCCGCCTTCTGAGTTGAAGCAATTCTCCTGTCTCAGCCTCCCGAGTAGCTGGGACTACAGGCTCATGCCACCATGCCCTGCTAATTTTTGTATTTTTAGTAGAGATGGGGTTTTGCCATATTGGCCAGTCTGATCTCGAACTCCTGACCGCAAGTGATCTGCCCACCTTGGCCTCCCAAAGTACTGGGATTACAGGCATGAGCCACTACACCTGGCCAAAAACTATTTTTTAGTTATTGAGGAATAAAACTTTATCAGCATAGGCTGGGTGTGGTGGCTCATGCCTGTAATCCCAGCACTTTGGGAGGCCGAGGCAGGTGGGCGGATCACCTGAGTTTGGGAGTTTGAGACCAGCCTGACCAACATGGAGAAACCCCATCTCTACTAAAAATACAAAATTAGCCAGGTGTGGTGGCACATGCCTGTAATCCCAGCTACTCAGGAGGCTGAGGCAGGAGAATTGCTCGAACCTGGGAGGCGGAGGTTGCAGTGAGCTGAACTCATGCCATTGCACTCTAGCCTGGGCAGCAAGAGCGAAACTCTGTCTCAAAAAACAAAACAAAAAACAAAAATAAAACCCACTTTATCAGCATAATACAGTAACTCTACTCCACTCCATTCCTAAGTATATGCCAATAAAAATGCATATGTACATATGTTCACCAAAAGGCATACACCAGAATGCTATGCCATCTCTTCGCATGTGCTTACTATTCACAACAGCCGTCAACAATGGAATAGGTGACTAAACCACGGTCTTCTCATCCGTGGGCTAGTCCTTGGCAATGAGAATGAACAAACCATTGCTACATGCAACAACATGGAGGAATCTCACAAATATAACGTTGAGCATAGAAGCCAGACACAAAAGAAAACAGTTTGATTCCATTGATAGGAAATTCAAAACCCAATCCAATGAATTGATGGCTTTAAAACTCAGGAGCATGACTGTTTTAGGTGGGGGTGTGACGGAGGGGCACGAGGGGATTTCTGGGGGTCTTTTTGAATTTGGGAGTTGGTTACATGCATGCGTTCACTTTGTAAACATTAATTGAGCTATAAATTTTATGCTTAAAAGTGAAACATGTAAAAATCATTGCTAATATAGGCCTTTCCGTGACTCTCCTTCTTTCCCATTCTCCATCCTTCCCTTGTGGTTTCCTGAAGTTGGCCTTCCCAAGTAAGTTTTCTACTCTTACTCCTTTGGTATTGCTTAGGTATCTCAAAATTTTCTTTTGTTTTAGTTATTTATTTTTATTCACTTTTGTGGCATAGTAAAGTATCAAGCAATTAAAATTTTAAATGAAAGGTAGCCTGCTCCTTGTTTTTTTTTTTTTTTTTTTTGAGACGGAGTCTCGCTCTCTCACCCAGGCTGGAGTGCAGTGGCGCGATCTCGGCTCACTGCAAGCTCCGCCTCCTGGGTTCACGCCATTCTCCTGCCTCAGCCTCTCCGAGTAGCTGGGACTACAGGCGCCCGCCACCACGCCCGGCTAATTTTTTGTATTTTTAGTAGAGACGGGGTTTCACCTTGGTCTCGATCTCCTGACCTCGTGATCCACCCGCCTCGGCCTCCCAAAGTGCTAGGATTACAAGCGTGAGCCACCGCGCCCGGCCTGCTCCTTGTTTTTACTTGTGTTTTGCTGAACTTCATGCTGCCGAGATGAATGTCTACATTTTTGTTGCATGTGTTGTGTGTGTCTCTGGGTCACTTACTTAAGAGGCCGCTGGAGAGGATTCTACCATATCAGTGTGCCCCATCTTGTTTTGTTACCCAGCCTCCCACTGATGGGACAGTTCGATTGTAGTAGATGTTTGGGTATTATGGTCTCCTTGCTGCAGTAGGCTTCCTTCTGTGACCTCCCTTCCCACTGTGCCTCTCCTTCCCTTCTACTCCGGAATCTTTTTTGTGGTTCTTCTACTCCGGAATCTTTTCCCTTTCCCATCTCTCCCCTGTTCCTCCATTCCCTGCTTCCCAATCTTTCTGACTGGGAAAGACTTAGGATCTGTGCCGATTGGAGGTGAGGGAGGGATAGGAGAGGGACAGCCTTTTCCTTTTCCACAAAGGCTCCTCTGCCCCAAGATCAATGATGATTTAAAGAAAGAAGTATTTCATTAGGGGTTGACATCTTAATGAACCATGCCAGGAACTTTCAAGGCACTCTCTAGGCTTCCTTGGTTTTAAGGGGAGCTCCTACCTCTGGGGGAGGCTTATCAGTTTACCATATTGCCCCAAGTAGATGACCATGGTAGTGTGGGTAGCTGTGCCAGGGGCTGTGGAGGAGAGGGCCGCCAGGACTGGGGCGAGGCTGGCTTGTCCTTCTAGGTGCCAGGCTGACCGGGTGCCTGGGCCCTTGGAGATATTTGCAGTTCCTTTTGGGACTTTTAGGGAGTCAGAGACTGAGGCCTTGTCCAAAAGGTGGTGGGCATGGGACTTTGGGCTGATTGGTGGAAAATCAGTCATTAAAGATCAGGAAATAAGCGATAGCTTGACAAGCAGTGAGCAATTTTCCACTAATTGGAACACAGCATTTTTAGGTCAAATGAGATCCGTACATGGAGGGATTTCTGTGCAGGAAGAGAGCAGGACACACAGGGAAGGGCCAAGAGAGCAGACCCAGTGCCTTATCCCTCCTGCATGCACCCCACCCATGGGGGTGGGGATGGGGTGGAGGATGCATGAGGGTAGCAGAAGCCCCAGGAGTGGGCACAGAGAAAAGAATTCCTTTTTCCTTCATTTGGTTCTTCCTCATCTTTTTTTTTTTTTTTGGACATGGAGCTTCCGCTCTGTTGCCCAGGCTGGAGTGCAGTGGTGCAATCACAGCTCACTGTGATCAACCTCCTGGGCTCAAGTGATCCTCCCACCTCAGCCTTCCGATTAACTGTGACCACAACAGGTGTGAGCTACCACACCCGGGTAGAGAAGAGGTCTCTCTGTTGCGCAGGTTCGTCTCAAACTCCTGGACTCAAATAATTCTCCCGCCTCAGCCTTCTGAAATGCTGGGATTGCAGGTGCAAGCCACCTCTTCCAGCCCTTCCTTATCTTTTAAGAGCTATCCCACATTTTCCATCCACTTGAAGACTTTTGGATTTAAGTCTCAATTCTGTCACTTTTCTAGCCCCAAATCCTGAAGCAAGGGGCTTAACCTCAGTTTACTGAACTGCAAGATGGGAAGAAAGATGAGAGGCTGGCAGAGAGGTCGTGAGGGCAAGTATGGCTCATGTAGGATTCTTCTCAGTTTAGGCATTGGATAGACTATAGCTACTGTTATTCTTTCTTGATTAACCCAGCCCACTTCTGCCTCTTTCCAGGTGCTCTTTAGCACTGCTATGTCATTGATGTTATAATGTGTTGTTAGCTAACTTATTTAATAAGCTCCCAGTAACTTTTAACAAACCCTATTTTTTGTTAACTGTTTAGCCACTTTATGCCTCATTTCTCCAACTAGATAATAAACTCCTTAGTTTAGGCACCCACAATTTCAGTCATTTGGGGATTTCTCATTGCATCCAGCTTAATTTCTTTGGCAAGGTAGCTGCACAGTACATGCTTATTGATTTGATTATGATTTGATACTTTAGAGCAAAGTTTAAAAAACAAAAAATAGTCTAACACTTTAGGGCAAGTTGGTGTCCTGCAGGTATCAGCTGCATGTTGTAGGACATATGCAATAACTGTGTCTTCAGTGATTGCAAGGAAAGAGCTAGCTAGGGTCAAGGGGGAAGCTTGGGTAGAAAATGGGACAAGGAAGACTCTCATTCCCTCAGAGCCATCCCCTTCTCTCAGAGGGCTGTGCTCCCCATTCTTCTCATCTCTCCTCTGGCTCCCTTTCTGCTTGTTGACTTAGGATGCCTTCAGAACTCTGTTCTTAGCAGAGGATGCATTCCTTCCCCATGGAACCTGGAAGACCTGGGGCTTGGAGTCTCAGCTGCCGGTGCTGGAGGGTGAGGTGGGATATGAAAGAGGAAAGTTAAAGCCCAGGTAGACTCACATTGAAAATAGCTGCTACCTGTTGAGCATCGACTGTTCACCAGGCACTTTTAATATGTATCTGTGATTCCCACAACAGTCCTATTTTTTTTTTAAGAGAAAGCAGTGCTCCAAATGTCAGAGGCAATGAATGTAGAGTAGAAATAAGGGAAGATAAGAGAGTCTTTATACATCCCTTATTGTGTATGGCATCTGGCTGGGTCCATGGAGTGGGGCTCACACATTTCCTCATCCTTGTAATTCTATGCCAGGCCTGGGCCCCAGGCCCCAACTCCTTCCTGGTTCTCCTGCACCCCCTCTTCTTTCTGGTCTTCACCATGTCCCCTAGGGTCTTCTCTCCTCCAGTCCCCTCTGCTCTTGACCCATGGCTCTCCAGCCCCCAGGACCTCTCTCAAGATTGTAAGGCAGCAGGAAGTCCCTGGAGCCAGGTAGTTGAAGGCAAACTGAAGCTGGGTCTTGCTTAAAGAAGAACCACCCATGCATCAGACACTGTGCTAAGCACGCTCCACACATGACCTAATTTCACCTCCCAACAGTCCTCTAAGATGATGCAACAGCTACTTGTTGGTGCCCTGTCTGGTGCACTGTGACTTTTCACCCCTAAGGCTTCCAATCACTAGTGCCTGCCTTTCCTAGCCTAAGGGTTTCCTTTGGCATTAGAGCCCACTTTTCCACTGTGTGGGAGACCAGAAGTGCCAGGGAACTAACACTTCCTGGGGGAGCCCTCCACCCATAACTGATGGGAATTGGTATATAAATACCCGTACTCCCTCACTCCTCTTGTGGGATAACTCCGAGTCGTGTGTGCCGTGCATAATCCCAGGGTTTCCTCTGTGGGACTGAGCCCATCCTGTAGCTGGCTTGGTAACATATACTTTGTTGCCTCCTTTCCTTGTCTTACCTCCCCACTTTTCTACTGGTATTTCCTTCACCTCCTAAATCAACCATTTGCAATGGAATAGTGTCTCAGGGGCGGCTTCTGTGGGAACCCAGCCTAAATCAGGTTGATACTATTATTATCTTCATTCTATAAATGACAAGACTAAAGCTCAGAAAGGCTGAAATTCATACACGGTTCCACAATTATGTAAGTACAGCACCTGCCTTCATACCCTGGCTTGTTACACACCAGAGTGATCACCTCATTGCTCTAGTATATGGCTTCTTGAGGGCCCTTTCCCTCTCAAGAAGACTGGTTCAAGGCAATTCCCCTTGGCCTCCTGCCTTGAGAGGTAGGAGGTGGGGAGCAGGGTGGGTCAGGGGTACACTGGGAGTATTTCCAGCCCACCTAGTCCCCATCTTCCTGTGGGACACTGGCCAGCAGTCATAGCCAGTCTCTGGATTGCAGGCAGAAAGAGAAGCAGAGAACACCTACAGGGCTGGAGATATGATGAATAGAAAGAAGTGAAAGCCACCTGGAGTGCTGGAAAAGAAGAGGACTGAATCAGGGGTACAAGGAGAGGGCAGGCTTGGGGCTGAGAATCTTTCTGAGCATTTGCAGTACACAGCAGCTCCTGCAAAAACAGAAGGAATGCGAAGAGAGACAGGAAAGGATTTATTTTTTTCTGTTTTATTTTAGAGTCAGGATCTCACTTTGACACCCAGGCTAGAGTGCAGTGACATGACCATAGCTCGCTGCAGCCTCGAATTCCTGGGCTCAAGAGATCCTTCTGCCTTAGCCTCTGAGTAGCTGGGACTACAAAAGGATTTCTTGATGTTAGAGTTTGCTCACCCAGGGAATGTGGGAAGTCCCCTGCTGAGAACCTTCGGACCAGACAAGAAATTGGCCTGCCTCTTTTATGAGAGTGGAGGTGGGCCCCTTGGGACAGGAAAGACCTGATCCCTCCAGAGACAAAAGTTACCTGGTGAGAACACCTTCATGTTTTCTATTTGTTTGGTTTTCATGACACCTTTGTCTTAGTTTAGGTTCTCCCTGAAGCAGACTCTGACAGTGATTCAAGCATAAGTGGTTTATTTGGGAGGTGGTCCCAGAAATACCAGTGGGGGAGCAGGGCAGGGAGAATGAAGGGAAGACAGCCAATAAAGGGAGTGTTATCCCACAGTCAGCAAGAGGAGTGCAGTCCCACTGGGGACTTGAGCATGCGTAACACACACTGCACACAAGCCAGCCCACGGGCGCAGGCCTTAGGGTACTCATCCACCAACTTCCCCTTCATCATGGGCTGTGTCCTCCTTCTAGGCGCATTCACTCTCCAGCACTTCCGGCCTGCTCTGGGCTGGAGCCAAGGGTGTTTCCACGGCCAGGAAAAAACCCTCAGGCAAAGAGCAGGTGTTGGCAGTAAGCAGGCTTCTACCTTTAGAGGCGAACACTGAGAGAGATGGGCAGGGTGCCAGTGCCTGCCACACTCTGCCCTTCTGTTCTCCTGCTTAACTTTTCCTTTTCATGAGTCTTTGTGGGCTCATCTCATCTCCCACTGTCCTGTCTGAAGCACTGGGCGTTGCCCCACTCTCTCCTCGTCGTCTGTGCTCTCGGACAAGCCCATCTACTCTCATGGTTTTACCTACCACTTTTGAGATGGTGGCTCCCACTACTATAGTGTGTGGGACCTGGATCCCATGTGCATGTTTGTGGGCCTCCAGGGATGGCACACTCAACATGTCCCCAGCCCAAGCCGTCTTCTGTATCCATAACATGCTCCACCTCTGCATTTTCGCCCCATTGGTGGCACCATAATCTACCCAGTCATTCTAGAAACTAGAATCATCCCTTGGTTCTCCTTATCTCTTCCTCTTCACATCCAGTCACCAAGTCCTGTGGCTTCCAAGGCATTTCTCAGAGTCATTCCCTCCTCTTTACCTCCACTTTCCCTACTATTGGTCAGGGCAGGACCCTCATCATCTCCCATCTGGAATATTCCAATAGCCTCCTAGCTGGCCTCCCCACTGCCAGCCTTATCCTCTTCTGGAGCCTCCCTTCAGTGCATCCTCCACAGTGGTGAAAAAGTTCTATCTAACATGCCATACCAGGCTGGGTGTGGAAGCTCATGCCTGTAATCTCAGCACTTTGGGAGGCTGAGGCAGACGGATTGCTTGAGGCCAGGAGTTCAAGACCAGCCTGGACGACATGGCAAAGCCCCATCTTTAATAAAAATTAAATAAATAAAATTCCAGCCTGAACTTGTCATGCCCTGCTTAAGATGCATTCAAAATTCAAGCACCTTGGCTGGGTGCGCAGGGTACAAGGTATCCTTTCTTGAACCTCTGGTTCTATCCCTGGCCACTCCCAGCTCTGCCACCTGGGACTTGTGGCATGTCCAATGCTCTTCCATGTAGCTAGGCTTCCTCTCAGACTGTGTCCTCTGTTTGGAATATCTTTTCTCCCATATGCTTTCACTGCTGACTAAGACCCAGCTCAGATGGCACCTCTTCTTGGAAGTCTTCCCTGAATGCCCCAGGCTGGATTAGACACTCTTCTTTTGTGCTCTTGAATCAGTGCAAACATCAGAAAATCCACTTCAAATTGGGCTTAAATAACAATGAAAATTGACTGACTCTTGTACCTGAAAGTCAAGGGAGCAGGACTCGCTGCAGATGATGTGTGATCCAGGGGCTTAAAACGATGCCCTTGGGTGCTCCCATTGCTTAACTCTGCCTTTTCCTGGGTGGGCTTTATTCTTAGAGTCCTTGGAGGGAGTCCCATCAGCTTCAGACTCACATCCAACCCACTTCAGTCTAGTGAATTGTTCAAGCCAACACTTACTTAGCTTATTTGAACTTGGCTAGGGATTGACTTGCCCTTCTCCAAACCCATCAAAATGGCCAAGGGCTTACAGTGTTCTACTTCAGGGGTTGGTGTATGATGGCCAAATCCTGCTTACCACTTGTTTCTGGAAATAAAGTTGTATTGAGCAGAGTCATACTCATTTGCTTATGTATCATCTGTGGCTGTTTTTGTGTGACAGGGGCAGAGTTGGGCAGTGGAGGCAAAGACCAGCAAACTTTTGCTGTATTTTAACCTCTGCAGGCTATGAGGCAAAATTGAGAATATGCAGGGATTTACATAACAAGAGAGAAAACAAATTTCCACAAAACTTTTATTGATGAAATTAGAATGACAATAATAATTGAGTACTTTTTTTTTGTACTACAGGTCTACTAATAAGAAGAATGAAATTTGGGGAAAGGGGATAACATTTTGCTTGGTTGGGGTTCAAATTTAATGCTCCCTATTATCAAAGCGACCACCAATGTTCATCTGTGAAAACCACTTAGCTAACAGACCATACAAAACCAGGCAGGATTTGGTCTGTGAGCCACAGTTTGCAGACTCCTGAATTAAATCAAAGCATTACAGAGCTAAGGGAAGAGACGGTGGAAAGCTGATGCTGGAGATGATGCTGACCCCATAGGTCTGTGGGAGGCATCTTATAAGGCATTTCTTTATCAGGCAAGTTCATGTCCATTGAGCTCCTTAATCCTGACAACAATTCCATGAGGGTAGGGAGGGCAAGGATGGTTGTACACTCTTCAAAGAGGAGGCTGAGGCTCAGAGAGAAGTGGCTTGTCTGAAGTTTCATAGCAAAGCCTCTCTGGGACACCTTTGAGGATGCTAAGACATGGGCCTTGGAACATGTGCTTTGTTGAGTAATTGAACAATTATATGTGTCTCCTGGTTGGAAGACAGGCTGAGCCAGCAGAGGGACAGGCTGGTCTGAACATGGCCTGGAAGGCTAAGTTTCCAGCTGGCTTTGTGACATCTAGTGGTCTCCAGGAATAGGGCTGGTCAACATGGTGCCTAGGAACGCAGTGTGGCTTCAAGACTCTCTGAGCATAGGCCTGTCTCCCTATGCAGGACTGGGGATACCGGCGTAGCAGCTAGAAAGAAATCAGGGCTGGGCGTGGTGGCTCACACCTGTAATCCCAGCACTTTGGGAGGCCAAGGCAGGAGGATTGGTTGAGACCAGCCTGGGCAACATAACAAGACCCCCCACTTTTTTTTTTTTTTTTGGAGATGGAGTCTCTCTATGTTGCCCAGGCTGGAGTGCAATGGTGCAATCATGGCTCACTGCAACCTCCACCTCCCAGGCTCAAGCGATTCTCCTTCTTCAGCCTTCCAAGTAGCTGGGATTACAGGCACCCACCATCATGCCTGGCTAATTTTTGTATTTTCGTAGAGACAGGTGTTTTGTAGAGATAGGTGTTTCATGTTGGCCAGGCTGGTCTTGAACTCCTTATCTCAGGTGATCTGCCTGCTTCAGCTTCCCAAAGTGCTGGGATTACAGGTGTGAGCCACCATGCCTGGCCATGAGACCCCTTCTCTACAAAAAATACAGTTATTAGCCGGGCATGATGGCGTGTGCTTATAGTCCCAGATACTCAGGAGGCTGAGGTAGGAAAATCTCTTGAGCTCAGGAGGCAGGGGTTGTCATGAACCAGGATCTCACCACTGCATTTCAGCCTGGGCAACAGGGCAAGACTCCGTCACAAAAAACAAACAAAAAAATAGAAATCAGACTTCAGGCAATAATGCCCAGCCCTACAAACAAAGATTTTGACCCTCTACCTCACTGCCTACAGCCTTCAATGCCTGGCCTCATCTGGGTCCCTGAGGAGCAAGCCTGCATCATGTATCCTGTGGGCAGGCTGTGGGCAGCCCTCCTCCGGCTTACCTGGCCTCAGGTAGGGCTGCCCAAGGTCAGGGAGGGTGGGTGGAGGCAATCAGATGTGAAGGACAGATGCTGAGTTCCTTTCCAGGCTGAAGATTTGTAGGTACTGAGCATGTGTGTTCTGGTACATACAAATACACACACAGACACTTCACAGATTCCCTGTCTCACACACGTTTTCACACTCCCGTAGTCACCTCCATCTTCACTACCACCATCTCATACTCACATACATGCACAGTCTCATGGTTTCTCACTTTTTTTTTTTTTGAGATGGAGTCTGGCTCTGTCGCCCAGGCTGGAGTACAGTGGCACGATCTCAGCTCACTGCAACCTCTGCCTCCCTGGTTCCGGCGATTCTCCTGCCTCAGCCTCCGAAGTAGCTGGGATTACAACCATGCACCACCACGCCCAGCTAATTTTTGTACTTTTAGTAGAGACGGGGTTTCACCATGTTGGCCAGGCTGGTCTCGAACTCCTGACCTCAGGTGATCCGCCCGCCTTGGCCTCCCAAAGTGCTAGGATTACAGGTGTGAGCCACCGCGTCCAGCTGGCTTTTCACATTTTTTCATGCACTCTCAAGCTAGCACAACATATTCATATGCACAACCATGTTCATACATACTTCTATTAGTTTCCTGGGACTGCCACAACAAAGTATCACACACTGGGTAGCTTAAAACAACAGGAATTTATTGTATCACAGTTTTGGAGGCCAGAAGTCCGAAAGCAAGTTTCCTTCTGAGACTTGTGGGGAAGGGCCTTTCCTTGCCTTTGCTGGCTTCTGGTAGCCCCAAGTATTCTTTGGTTTGGAGGTGCATCACTTCAGCTTCTGCCTCCATCTGTCTCTGTGTCTTCACATGGACATCTTATAAGGACACTAGTCATAATGCATGAGGGCCACTCTATTCCAATAGGGACTCATCTAACTGATAACATCTGCAATGATACTGGTTCCAAATAAAATCATATTCGGAGGTTCTGGGGTTAGGACTTCAATATATCCTTTTTGGAGAGGAGCACAATTCAACCCAAAATACCACCTACAGCCATAAAATCTCACATACATAGGCCATACTGCCATAGTGACACAGATATAAACACACATTCCCATAGTCACAAAAATCACACTCCCATATACAATTTCAGGGTCAGACACTCCCATGGTCCCCCCACATGCATGCATACACACACATGGCAAGGTCATCACATACACACTCCTTTAGTTTCCCAGTCTTACATACAGCCCTACACACCCCCTACAGTCACACCCCTTCGCACACCCTCCTGCCCCCACCTCAGTCCCAGAGGCCACCCTGCGGAGGTCACGCTCAGAGACCCGGCACATTTGCAGCCTCGCACTTGGCTCATACATCTCACATCCTCTCCCACCCACACAGTCTCTCCCCTCTGACTCCTCCGCCCAGCTCACCAGTTCCCCCACCAACCCTCATGGCAAGGAGGCAACAGACTGGCTCTGTCCCACTCCAGCGGGGGCACCAGGTGGCTCCCTCCTTGTCCTCTGGAATCTGGTGCCCCCACAAGCCTTCTGCCTTTTCAGGCTCCCACGCTTCCGTCTCGGGGGCAGACAGACAGACAGACAGGCACATCCACACACTCTCATGCTCACACACGCGCCCCTCCGGCAGCCCCACGGCAGCAGTCTGTTCCTCATTATGGGCCAATGCGCCTGTTTACTCACCCAGCTGGAGATGGTTAGAGAGTGATAAATAATGAAAGAGAAAACAGGCTTTTCCCCTCTGTGGCTTCTATTTATGTAACATGTGTCACTGTGCATTCACAGACTTTGTTTCGGAGCTGGTTGCAGGAAATAGTTTATTTTTTCCGGACGGTGGCTTAAGGGGTGGGGAGGTGGGGGGCAGGGTTTGGGTTTCTGATCTCACGCCCATAGGAGTTTCGGAATCTGGCTCCCAGAGTCCTCTTCCCCTGGTGCCTCGTCTCCTCGCCTCCCCTGACATCCCCGGGGTGGGCATCATGGCTAGAGGCTGCCTCAGAACCAGGTTCTCCCACTCCACCTATTTGGAATGTGCTGGGGTGGTTGGGGGCCCCTCCCAGCTGCCTCTGAAACCTCCCAGACAGATGGGCTTGTTTTAAGAGCCAGACAGCTTGAGGCTGGGACTCCCAGAGAGGAGGCAGTTGGACAGGGTCTTCCTAGGTAGCCTGCACCTGTCGTTGGGGGAGGATGCAAAAGGATTAATTCTATAAAATAAGAAAAAAAGAGAACCATACCTCGTGTTCACTTAGCACTTTCATCCCCGTGGTCTCTCTGAGGCCTCACAACTTTTAATGGCTGCTTCCCAGGTGAGAGAACTGGAGGAGGGCTTGCCATGGTCTGTGCAACTGGCTGATGAGGAGCCAGAACTTCACACTCAGGCCTCTGAGTCCAGAAGAGCCTCACACAGCCCGCTGCCTCCTCCTCCCAAGGGTGCCTCCCTTGGTAAAGTTCTGGTCACCCTCACTCATTCTAAGGTGGATGGGAGTAGTTATAAGGGTGTGGGGGTTGGAATTTGGGGAATGGTGAGTCATCAGAGGTCTGAGAAGTGTCCCCTTCTCCACCCTTTCCGAAACACTAAGGTGAGCCTCCTTTGGGTGACAAACCAGGGAAGGAAGAAGCAGCAGAAGGTGCCCTGCTCCCCAACCCCCAGTGCAGGGAGGCTCTCGGGAAGCTGGAAGGGCACCTGCCCCCACCTGAGCCTGTCTTTTTGAATGCCAGGGCAGGGAGACAATGTCTTTGTTTGACATGGAGCCCCGGTTGTATCCCAGGCCACCTGCTGGGGGGACCCAGAGGTTCTGGCCTTTGAGGAATATAGCATCCACTATGGAAAATGGGTCCAGAAGCTCCCAACTCCTGCAGACCGTGGGGGATGAATATATACAGGTGCCATGGGATTAAGGTGCAGGGCAGAATCCTGCCCAGTGACCTCGGGGTTCTTTTTTTTTTTTTTTTTTTTTTGAGACGGAGTCTCACTCTGTCGCCCAGGCTGGAGTACAGTGGCGCAATCTCGGCTCACTGCAAGCTCCGCCTCCCGGGTTCACGCCATTCTCCTGCCTCAGCCTCTCCGAGTAGCTGGGACTACAGGCACCCGCCACCACGCCCGGCTAATTTTTTGTATTTTTAGTAGAGACGGGGTTTCACTGTGGTCTCGATCTCCTGACCTCGTGATCTGCCCGCCTCGGCCTCCCAAAGTGCTGGGATTACAAGCGTGAGCCACCGCGCCCGGCCAACCTCGGGGTTCTTGCAGGGAGCATCCCACAGGAATCTCCTGGCTGGGGGGTGAAGTAGCCACCTTCCCAAGACAAGGACTTTAAACACAGTCTGACAAATAAGAGCACATATGGGCCAAGGGCAAAAGAGAAAAAGTGCTAAGGAGGCAGTTTTCAAATTTAGCGGGTGTCAGATTCACAGGGGAGCTTATTAAATGCGGATCCCTGGGCTCCTTTCCTGGTGTTGATTCAGCAGGTCGGGGGGCGCCAGGAATCAGCATAGTTAGCAAGTTCCCGAGAGTTCTCAGACTAGTGGTTTCCCAAAGACTGGGAGACAACAGTGCCCTATGTGGGCCCTGGAGGCAACCCCCCTGCCCAACGCACAAAGATGAGATGCAAGCATCATGGTTAGGTCGGGAGGGATTTTGACTTCCCCCAAAGAGTGAGAATGATTTGGTTAGAGAATGATAAAATTTATTTGGTCCGAAGGAAGGGAGGGAGGAAGAGAGGAAGGAAAATAGAGTTTACCAATACCTATATGTGCCAAGCTGTTACATGACGCTTTTCGTTTTGCTTTGTGTTTTTGTGTTTTAGAGACAGGGTCTTGCTGTGTGGCCCAGGCTGGAGTGCAGTGGCACAATCAAATCACAGAGCACTGCAGCCTCGAATTCCTGGGCTCAAGCAATTCTCCTGCTTCAGCCTTCTGAGTAGCTGGGACTACAGGTGCATGCCACCATGCCTGGCTGTTACACGACATTTTTACCTGGCTGCTTTGACTTTTTGACATTCATATCCATTTTTGGAACCTAAAACGCTGTCAACATTCTATTTCTTATTACCAAGTAATGCTCATACAGACATACCCGCCACAGCCCAAGTCAAAACTTTGTGTCAGCTGGGATGTTGTGCACACCTTGGAGCATTTACCACATGCCAGGCATTGTGCTTTGCACGTACTGCTTTGTTTTTTACTGCACCGCAGCACCGACAGGCAATACTATTCCCATTTTGCTGATGAGGACAGCAAGGGTCAGAGAGGTTTGGTGACTTGCCTAAGGCCACCCGGCTACGTCAACCCTGGCAACAGGAAGAGCTGGTGCTTTTGATTTTTTACTGATCCAGGGAGAGGCCCTATTGGGGAGGTAGAGGGACTGAATCCAGATCCTGCTTTATAGCCCCCTCTCCAGGACTCCCTCCCTCCCACTCTGGAATGGGGAGGTGGATGGAGAGGCACCCTCTCTGCCACTCACTCAACCCCTCTGCCTTTGGGACCCTATGGACTCTCATACAGCCCACCCAGCTTGCACCCTGAGCTCTCTCCCAAGAAGCTGAGCACCTGGGGTCTCAGGCACTCCCTTCCAATTCAGTCCCTGGAGCACTTATGGCTCTGAGGGAGTCCCTGGAGAGGGGGCCGAAAGAGGTGGGGGAGCTTAAGGAACACCTTTCCTGGGCTTCCAGGAGCCCCTTACATCCCTATCCCCTTGGCAGAATGGGTGTGTCACAACTGGAGGGTGGGGGTGTATGGGGATGGCAGAACTGGCCAGACCTACGGTCCCAGATGTTTGTTCAGGCTGCGGCTGAGCCTGATTTCAGATGTAGGGACTCCCAGCAGCTTCGTGGAGGTCCTGCCCGGACCCCCACATGGACACTCACTTGCCCACTTGCACACACGTGTGCCCTCATGCGACTCCCCTCCACACAGAGTTCCACTTGTGAAAACCCAGACAAAGCTCCAGACTAATGTCCCTGTGGACAGTGACGTGAATGGTAAAAATCATCCTCAACCCCAGGTGCTCTGCACACGCTGACTCTAAACTTCACATTGATCCTGCGAGGACGCTTTTCCTGATTACCTCCCCCACCCACCACACACCTTATAGATGAGAAAAATGGGCTTCAGAAAAGCCAAGTGACCGGTCTGAGGCCACACAGCGACCCCATCGCAGAGCAGGGACGGGGGTGCATCTGTTGCAGAGCTCACCCGCGTCCCTCTCACCAGTCTGCTTTTCCCGTCTGGATCCCAGGACCCAGCAGGTGTTCAGCACGTCCACTGATGAATGTGTATGTCTGTGTTTTCTTTCACACACAGTGCAGGCTCCAGCTGCCCCTCTCTCCAAACCCACTCTGAGCTGTGATCTCCCTGCAGGCTCAGAAACTTGCATACCGCTTGGTTTCCCCTACAGCCAGAACTAGTGCCAGCCTGAATTCCCCGGGCTCCAGCCTCAGTTTCCCCTGAGTTTCTCAGGCCTGCACACCTGAGCAAGTCCCTCCCTGCTTTGAGCAGACCCACAGCACTGGTTGAGCTCCTGCTCCAGGCCTGACCCCCACTGTGGAAGCCTCTGGGGTCCAGCCACCTCCATTCTCCTCTCTTCTTCCGAAACGTCAGGCCTGGCACTGCCCCCGCTCAGCCCCCTCTCCCTACGGCCCCCCGGGAGCCCAGGCTTTGCTTGAGGGCAGCGAGTGAAGCCGGCTGTAACAGAGAAACCTCAGGCTCCTCTTTAGAAGTCCCCGGAGGAGGCAGATCTGAGGAAAGGCTGCCGAGAAGGCGCCTGCAGCAATGTCAGCTTGAGAACAACCTGGCTGACAGGATGCTGAGCGGGGATTAAGGTCGGGATCAGGGAAGCCGGGGAAATGAAGGCAAGTTCCCTGCTCCCCTCGCTGCCACCGCTGCTGCCGCGGCTGGGTTTGTCTTCTTGTTTGTTCTGGCTCTGGGAAAGTGGGCGGGGAGGGAAGTGGGCAGGGGTGAGGTGGGGAGGTGGAGGGAAGGACAGGGGAGAGGTGGAGAAGGGCTGGTAGGGGGGTGGAGGGAGGTGGAGGGAAGAGAAAGTCAGGCCTCCTCTGGGTCTTGGGGCTCAGCCAGGGATGGGGCAGAGGCACAGATGGCCCTTACCTGGGACCCTTCCCCTATACCTGTCCCTCTAGCCAGTCTGCCAGCCAGTGGAGCAGCCAGTCGCCCCCCGACACCCACCCCGGAACCCTCCCTCACGTCCTGAGTGTGGGTGGCAGGACCAGTGAGAACAGAATCGACCTTGCCCTGAGAGGCTCCCAGATGCAGTCTACCTCCAGAGAGGAGGTGAGCCTGTTTCCACCTGTCTACACATGCAAGATCCCCTGTCCTGGGGAAAGACCATTACCCCAACCTGCCTCATCATTGACATGTCACAAGAGTCCAGCCAAACAGGCTACTGATTTCCAGGTCATCCAGTGCACAATTCCAGTGAAACCTCAAATCCTTGCGTTGCCCTTGGTGTGGTAGTGAAGAACGTGGCTTCTGGTTTCTGACTGCACGGGGTCACCTTTTGGCTCTGCCACTGATTTGCTATGTCACATTGGGCAAGCTGGCTAACTTTCTGTGCCTCAGTGGGATAAAATCATAGCACCTTCTTATAAACTTGTCAGGAAGATAGAGGGAGTGGACACGTGTGAAGTGCTTGGCATAGGGCCTGCCATGGAGGACAGAGGACATATGCCATAGCGTAGCTTTATTTATTATTGGGGCAGAGTACAGGAATAAGTGTGGCAATTTGAAGTGACTTGGCTGAAAGCTTCCTGGGGGAAGGGGTGTGGAAATCTGATTTTGGAGGCTGAGACTGGGCAGGGGTAGAGAAGTGAATTGGGGGTATGGAACTGAGCTCCCATTTGCCGGGAGAGTGAATTAAGGATGTATCTGGTGAGAGGTGAGAGGCAGAGAGGATGCATTTTCTAGGAGCCCCCATCCCAGCCAGGCTTTCTCCAAAGTTCCCACTTTAACTAGGGGTAACTCTTCCAGCCCTCCCAAGGGCAGGCCAGGGGTGCCAAGACCATGAAAACATGCAGTTTTTCATGGTGACCTTCCCAGAATGGAGTTTATTCCAGAAACCCTAGCCATTCAGGGAGACTCCACTTGTACCTGGGTTTTCTGGACCTGGCAAGGGAGGAAACAGGCACAGAGAGTATAAACCTGGAGGCAGATCGTCCCTAGGGTTGGGTTCCAGCTCTGTGACTGATCATCTATGTGCCTTGGAGCCAGTCAATTAGCCTCTCTGGACCTTAGCTGCCAGGTCTGTGAAATGAGATTGTAATATGTACCTTAGAGGTGTAATGATGAGTAGTTACTCCATAACTATCCACTGTTGATATTCAACTTAGCAAAGAGTTGCTGAGGTCCAGCCAGTTACTGGGGCCCTAATGAATGAGAGACCCTTTCCTAGCCCTCGAGTAGCTGGTGGCCTGCATGTGAGTCCAAATATGATGCTGAAGGCAGTGGCGCTACCTTAAAAGTCCACCTGGGAACCAAAGAGAAGGAGTTCCTGGCATCCACGTCCCAGGAACGTCCCAGGACACCCAAGCAGGGCCTGCTCCCCTGGTCCACCCTCCAGCCCTGCTTGGGTGTCCTCAGCCTCAGCCTGTCACCCTATCTCTGGGACACCCTGGCCAGCAAGCTGGGGATGGGGAGAGTGTTGGTGGGGGAGGGGAATGAGAGCCTTAGGATGGGGTTCTGGGGTTCTGGTAATTGGGGAAAAGCTCTGCTGGGTCTGATTTCTGGGGGAAAGCCTTGGGCAAGGAGGCCCAGTCCCTGCAGAAGTGTGTGAGGAGCACCTTATTGGGGATTTTATCTCTAGGGTCCTGGTTCTAGAATTTTAAAAACCTGTTTTCTTTTCTTTTTGTTCTGTTAATAAAAGTTATGTATATTTATTGTTTAAAAAAATGGAAAATACAGGCCAGGCATGGTGGCTCATGCCTGTAATCCCAGCACTTTGGGAGGCTGAGGCGGGTGGATCACGAGGTCAGGAGTTCAAAACTAGCCTGGCCAAGATGGTGAAACCCCATCTCTGCTAAAGCTACAAAAATTAGCCAGGCGTGGTGGCAGGTGCCTGTAATCCCAGCTACTCGGGAGGCTGAGCAGGAGAATTGCTTGAACCTGGGCAGCAGAGGTTGCAGTGAGCTGAGATCCAGCCACTGCACTCCAGCCTGGGTGACAGAGTGAGACTCCGTCTCAAAAAAAAAAAAAAAAAGGAAAATACAGAAAAGCACAAAAAAGGAAATAAAGATCAGCCATAATCTTTCCACCCAGAGATAATCATGGTACGACTTTACTGTATCTCCTAGTTTTTTTAAAGCTGACTCTCATACACACATTTACACACACTCACATGGACACACATATTCACACACACATTCACAAATATACACTCACTCGCACTCACACATTTACATACACATATATGTAACTTTTTGTTACATGTTTAATGTACACGTCTTTAAGAGTTTAGAAACAAGATCATGGAATCATGAATACATCACCATTTTGTCAACTAATTTTTTTATTAAATAAAATATTGAGAACTTTTCCCCCAGGTCATTACATATTCTTCTCCAACATAATTTAAAACGACTGTGTAGTGCTCTGCCTTTGGGCATAAAGCATCATTTGCATATCATTTTATCAGTCATCACCTGTTGGTCATCCATCCATTTCTCGATTTTCGCTATTATAAATAACACTGAGGTGAACATCCTTGCAGAGAAATCTTCGAGGGGGTCGCTAACTTTCCGATTGTCTATTCATGTCTGTCTACTCCCAGCTTCGATTTTCAATCTTTCTAGGCAGGATCTGTGTCTGATTCGTTGTGACCCCAAAGTCTAGCTTGGCTGCTGGTTCACTGTAGGCATCCAATAATGGTGGACTTGAGTTGCTTTTCTAGAGCATGTGCCCTGGGCTGAGGAATTGGGAAAGTGGGCTGATGAGGAAAGAGCCCACCTTTCCTGCTAGAACACTCAGGGGTCCCCAGTGCCTCTGTGCTGGACCTGCTAACTTCTCCTAGGAAAACACCTTCCCAAGCACAGAGCCACTGGCCATCCCAGGGGCTCACCGAATGGCCCTCCTGTATCTCTTATCTTCCCAGGCAAACTGAACCTTGCCCGGACCCTCCCCCTTCATCCCCTACCCCACCATCTCTGACTCTTTTGAGTTCTTTTGTTGCGTTTTCAAGCTGAAGGCCCAGCAGACAGAGCCCTCTCACCTCTCACCTGCCCGTGTCTGCTGGAGCAATGTTGTGGCAGCTCCCAGCTCCCCATGCAGTCGTCTCCTCCGTGGCCCCCACTTTTGACAGCACAGCCTGCTTGGCTCCTGAGAAGTGCCCACGTGGCACACCTCACCCCTGCCCCTGCTCTGCCTGCCACCTCTCATGGCACCAAAGGAGCCTTTGTCTCTTCCTCGTGGGGCTCTTAGCAGATGCTGACGTTCTGATTTGCAGAATCATGGATTTTGAAGTGGGGACCCAGGTCCCAGTGTTTCAGTGGGTCTTTAAAAAACAGAGAAAGAGAGAGAAAGATAGAGAGAGAGAGAGAGAGAGAAAGTGAGCAAGAGCACGAGAGGTAAGACTTACTAACTTAATTTCCCCTCACCAGCATCCACGCTCCAAACGGCCTGGAATTTCTTCTTTTCAATTTTTAATCTCTTCTTTTCCTCTGTTTTCTTTCCCTCTTCCCCCTTCTCACTCCTTTCCTTCTCCGCTTTCTCGGTCTCTCTCAGCTCTGACACGAACACCCCCCACCCTCCTGTCCTCCTCTCCCCTCCTCTCCCCTCCTCTCCTCCTCTCCCCTCCTCTCTCCTCCTCTCCCCTTCTTTTTTAAGTTTTTTTTTTCTTTTAACTTTCAAGGTCATTCCGGACTCCTGATGCTGCCAGTCCCGCGGTGAGACGTGAGCGCCATTGGCGTCCGTGGCCTCTGTTTCCGTGGCAACCTAGTAACCATTAATTTTCAATTAAAGGAGACAAAAAGCTCGATGACAGCTCCAGGTCTGCTGAAGATGTCAAGAATCTGTATTAATATACAGCAAGAGAGCATAATTGTGTGTCCATCTTCCAGAGCAGCGAAAAATGGAGGGATAATTACCAGCTCGAAAGCCACTCTGTAATTTAGTTCTTACTGTCACCACAGCCCTACACATTAGCATAAATTAAAAGCAGAGTTTATTGTTATCAAAGTGCATTGATATCGCCAGACCTGCTTTCTTCCTTTTAACTGTTTGTCGTGGGTGAGTGACTCCCCAACTCTTGCCAGGGTTTCCCCAGGGTGGGGAGAGTGGAAGTGTGGCTGCTAGACCTGAAAGGTCTAGCTGCCAGCCTCCTTCAGGGCAGGTGCGGACAAGGGTCAGCGTGTTGCCTCTCTGATAGGGTCTGGGGATGATGAGGGGGATGGAGGAGGCTTGGATATTTATTCACTTTTCACATGTAAGTGCTTTGTTTTGCCAATGCGTGCTCCAGCTCTTTGCAGAGGGGGCTGCTGCCCCATCACGGGTCCCCCTTTAGTGCCTAGTACGGTGCAGGGCAGATGATGAGTGCTCTAAGGCAATGTGTTAAACAAAGGAATGAGTGCAGGTGTAGGGGTATTCTCCCGGGGTGAATGTCAGTGGAGAGACCTTGCATTCCCTGTTCAGGGCGTGGCCAGTTCAGGTAGAGATGCTCGTGTCTGCGGCCCAGTTCCTGCTTGGCCACCCAGGACCCCAGATCCCCAGAGGGGTCCCTCTGGACCCCACACCCCTAATCTTGCCGCTTGGCCACCCACCTCCATGGCCTGGGTCCTGCCACGGCCATCGCCTTCATACTCACCTCCGAGTGGTTGGAGAACCTCGAAGTGTCTCGCTGCCAGAGTGCCAGTGACAGCCACAGAAATCATGAATTTCCGTGAATGGGGGATGCGGAGTTTTCTTGTATTCAATCCAGAGAGAGCTGTCCTTCAGAGGGGAATTTAGTGTAATTACCCTTAAGGGAGCGATCCTTACACAGTCAGTCACAACACTGACCTCCTGGCTGAGATTTGACAGCAAAATTGCAGGCTGTGTACTCAACAGAAGGGGCATCCTCCTTTTTTGGGTGTTGAGGGGGGGAGGCGGGAAGGAAGGAGGAGGAGGGAAAGGAGACTCAGAGGCTTTGAAAAGAAAAGTGCTGGCTTACAGCTGCCAGGCGAGCGGGTTCTCCTTGGCAAGGCGTCTACAGGGCAAGGAGAAGGTGTCCAGAGATCCCCTGGAACTTCACCTGGCTCATGAAGAGGGGCCAAGGTAGGCACTCCAGCCCTTCAGATCTTTGAGCTCTGGTTTGTGATCTTAGCTAAAGTTAATCTTATTGTAGGAAGGATTTGGAGGGTACTAGGCACTATTTGATAAACTTCTCAGGCATGTTTTCCCAAACATATCTGTCCCTCGGTCCCTCCCTGGTGCTAGAAGTTCCACCGTTCCTTTTACCTTTAAGTTGACAGATCCAAGACCCTGTAAACCTGCATCTGGGTTACCTGTAAGGACTAATGTGTTAATCTGTGACCACTCCAAATTTAGCATGGATGCGTCTCTCAGATGTGCTGGCCCATCACATGACTGAATCCAAAGGACACAGGGGTCAGGCAAGTTTTCATGAAGGATTGGAAAAAATCTGTTGTATGGGTAGATCTTGATGGACTGTGAAGCCTGGCAAGGAATGGAGGTAAATCCCCAAAATCTCAAAGCTGGAAGGGACCCCAGAAGCCAACAGGTTCAAACTTCGCAGAGAAGGAGTCCCCACCTCTCTGTTCTACCTCTATCCAAAACTCAGGGCTGGGCGCGGTGACTCATGCCTGTAATCCCAGCACTTTGGGAGGCCAAGGCGGGCAGATCACCTGAGGTTAGGAGTTCGAGACCAGCCTGGCCAACATGGCAAAACCCCGTCTCTACTAAAAATACAAAAATTAGCCAGGCATGGTGGCATGCGCTTGTAATCCCAGCTACTCGAGAGGCTGAGGCAGAAGAATCACTTGAACCTGGGAGGCGGAGGTTGCAGTGAGCGGAGATAGTGCCATTGCACTCCAGCCTGGGTGACAAGAGTGAAATTCTGTCTCAAAACAAAAAACAAACAAAAAACAAAACAAAGCAAACAAACAAAAACAACTCAGCCACCTCTGCCCGCACAATTCCTAATAGCAGGAGCTAGCTGTCTCTATAGAGGTCCATCCTGCTGTTAAATAGCCCTGACCGTTGCCAAATTCATCCTGAGTGCAAGTGAAAATCTGTGTCCGTGAAATTTCTTCCTTCCTTTTGGAGCCCCTTTGGAACAAATCTAGGCTTTCTCTGGAGGTACAGCCCTTCAGCTACATGGGGACCATGCTCAGCTATTCATCATCTTCTCCTCCAAGTCTGGGACCCAGTAGACTCATCACCATCTGGCTCATCCTTTCAAGAAAGTGCCCAAAAGGAGTCTGAAAGGGCACAGGACAGCCCAAAATGCAAACCCAATGTTTATTGAGCATCTGCTATGTTCCAGGCAGAAACACCCACCATATCTCTTTTCTTTTTTTTTTCTTTTTCTGGAGATGGAGTCTCGCTCTGTCACCAGGCTGGAGTGCAGTGGCACGATCTCAGCTCACTGCAACCTCCACCTCCCAGGTTCAAACAATTCTCCTGCCTCAGCCTCCCGAATAGCTGGGACTACAGGCTCATGCTGCCACGCTCAGCTAATTTTTTGTATTTTAGTAGAGATGGGATTTCACTGTGTTGCCCAGGCTGGTCTCAAACTCCTGAGCTTAGGCAATCTGCCCGCCTTGGCCTCCCAAAGTGCTGGGATTACAGGTGTGCGCCACTGCGCCTGGCCTCATATCTCTTTTCATCCTCTCAACCAATTCAATGAAGGGAGGATATATTATTCCCATTTTACTGTAGAGAAAAGAAGGACCCAAGAAGCTTCAAATCACTTGCCCCAAATCACCTGCCAGCAAGGGGCAGAGCCAGAACTGGGAGCCCAGACTCCTGACCCAGGCCAAGGACTTTCCTTGAGAATCCAGCTGCATTGGTCCCTACACCCCTTGGGCACCACTGGGTTTGGGGAATGAGCTCTGCCATCGTTCTCCTGTCTCTCCACCTCCATGATGCTTTTCTGCAGAGCCTTTCTCTCCACTTGGCAGGGAGGAGGAATTCCAGGGGAAACCCAGCTTAAGTCCTGCATCCTCCCTGAAGGCTTCCCTGCCCATCCCAGGCCTCAGTAACTGTTTCAGTATAATGACAACATTGGACGTTATTTACTGACCACAGGACTGTGCGTCAGCACCTACCCTAAGGTATTTGATTCAATCCTCCAGGCATTTGCCCTGGCTGAGGATTCTGCCTGAGCTTCTCTCCCCTCAGATACCTGCATCTCCTTCAAGGACCACCTTCTCTGGGAGGTCCAACCTAACCATCCTTTCCCAGGTTTTTGTACCCATTTTATTTCTTTCTATAGCTCATGTCACCTTCTGAAGAGTATTTAATTTACTGATTATTGTGCTCATTGCCTATCTTCCTCCTCTTTAAGTTCCAAAAGGACAGAGACTGTATTTTGTTTACTGTTGCATCCCAAGCACCTAGAACAGTGCCTGACATACAGTAGGTGCACAAGCCATATTTGTCAAATGACAGGAGGAAAACTCAAAACCCTTTGAGGCAGGTGTGTTGTTTGCACAGCAGAGAGGAACTAGGGCTCTAGTTCTGGGTTAGGTGGCTTGTCCAAGGTCACAGAGCTGGCCATACCCAGCTGTGTATTGGGCTGCTGAGTATGAGGCCCTTTGGCGTGGGCCTTGAGGCTGAGCCTGTTCTGAACTTTGAGTGTGTGTGTATGTGTGTGTGTGTGTGTGTGTGTTTGGTGGCTTCCTAGGGGATTTCTGCCTGCATTCCAACCAGCAGGTCCTTCCGGGCACCCCTCCCCTCCTTTACAGGGCTTCTTCCCTTCCTGCAGCTCCTTTCAGCCCTGCTTTCTTGCCCCAAGCCTGGAGAGGCCTGCGAGTGCGGTCCAGCTCACCTCCCTCCCCTGAGCTCATGGGTCCCTGCCTGGGCTGAAGTCCACACCAGGAGCCCAAGGTGCCCCGGAAGGCCCCCACCTTGGCCTCTGAGTGGCTCCTCTCCCCAGAGATGTAAATCCGGGCCCCAGAGTGGCCACACAGAACATACATCTTAAACAAACACTTCTCCTTGCTGTTTATCTCCCTGGCCTTTAAACAAACTCTTTCAAAGGTTTCTGCTGATAGGAGAGATTTACTGAAAACCATTCCTTGCTTAAAAGCCCTGGGTTTATGCTGCTGGGGTGGGGGCAGTGGGGCCTTCAGGCCTGGGGTTTCTCTGCCTCCGGACCACATGTTTATCCTCCAGGCCTTGATAGAGGAGCAACACAGACTAATCTTTATGGAAAAGAAAATAATAAAAGCAGGAAAGGGGAGGGGTGGAGGCTGGGGGACGTTTGGTTCTTGTCACTGACTCCAAGAGGTTGTGGCAGGTCGGGGTGTGGCAGTGCCCACCACACTGTAGCCCTGCCTGTGGGGGGTGGGGTGAGCTGAGCATCCGGGAGGGGTGGGGCTCCCTTGAACTTTGGACGGAAGGCCTTTGGGCAGGTGAGCCTCTTCTTGGGCTTCCAGAGGCCAGAGTGGGCCTCTCCCTACTGGAGGGGGGTTGGAGGGAGGGCAGCAGTCACATGATCATGTCTGTCCCTGCATCAGCCAACACTCAGAAGGCACCTAGCCTGTGCCAGGACCTGGGGGTGGAGAGAGGAATAGCTGTTAACATTTACTTTAGCATTTCTGTGGGCCTGGTACTGTTCTAAATCACTTACATGAATCAACTCATATAATGGCCCCAGAAGTAGATTCTATAATTGTCTCAGTTTTGCATATGGGGAAACCAAGTCACAGAAAGATTACTGGCCATACTCCAGAGGTTTTGGTTTAACTGGGATGCAGGCTGGGCATTGGATTCCAGGATGCATCCCAAGTGGAAAACTATTGCTATAGAGATTGACATTCCCATTTCCCACCCACTCCCCACTTGTCCTCCCAATAATACAGTGTCTCATCCACTTCAAGGTGTCTCACAATTCATTGACAGTGGTATTTCTTTCTTAGTGGATCGTAAAATAATGGTGCATCTTACAGTCTTAGCTTCAACAAAATATAGTAATAGAAAACTAACCTCTACCAACTGTGGGGACTGAGCTGGATGATTTGCATCCGTTATCTCATTGCATCCACCTCCCAAAGTTGCAAGATAGGTCACAGGAGCACCTCTGATGAGAAAACTGGGGCACCAAGAATTCAATAGCCTGCCCAAGATCACCCAGCTGGTGGGAGGTGGAGGCAGGATTTGAATCCACAGTTAAACGGCCTAATATTTATCCCTGACCCTTATAGAGCGCCTTATACGTTTCAAACTGTCTTCCCACCTGTTTTGTCCATTGAGGAAGATGCTGAAATCCAGAAAGGTTAAGTGACCTGCTCTAAGTTACACATCTGACTTCTCAACCTATAACTGTGGGAGAACCATGGGAAGTGGGTTTTGTTGTTATTGTTGTTTGCTTGTCTTAAGCCTACCTGGGCTTTTATAGCTAGAAGCCACTCCTAAGAGAACACGACCAGGAAAGTGGGCCAGGGCAGGGGCCCCTGAGAGTATGGGCCATCCTGGGGTGT
Organism: Hylobates moloch; assembly: GCF_009828535.3. Lineage (NCBI taxonomy): Eukaryota > Metazoa > Chordata > Mammalia > Primates > Hylobatidae > Hylobates > Hylobates moloch. The sequence goes on along the minus strand of NW_026652295.1, from coordinate 39,881,376 downwards.
TGGGTGCTGAAGGTTGGAGCCAAGGCCTGTCGTGGGACCTCCCGAGGGCGGAGGACTTGGGCAGCGGTAGAGGTCATTGCAAAGACTCCACTGACTTCTGTCTCTGTTTTGTTTGTGAAGCAAAGTTGCTGCAGTGGCAGGTGGGGAGACAGGAGAAGGCCGGGTAGGAATTTCCAGTCCTTCCCTGGGCCCATAGCTCAGACCGGAAGCCACTCCCTTCCTCCATGTTTACATGCAGTGGGCCACACCCCTTGAGATGGCACAGACTGACACCCCCTTCCGGTCCCCCTGCTCCAGGCCAAATACTTTTTCACTCACGTTAAAGCACCTTTCAGCACCTGGGCCCTGAGCTGGGGAGCATTTCCAGGGAGGAAAGAAGGGAGAGGGTATGAGGAGGAGGCTGGGGATGGGTTGAGGGAAGGTGAGGAGCTGGGGGTAGTTGAGACTAGGACGAAGTTATGTGGGTGATTGTCTTGCACCCATCATCTTTCTTTTTGTATTATTCTTTCCTTATATAGTGACATCCAGTTTCCAAAACCTTTCCTTCCTCCTAGCAACTCTTACCCTAAGATACTTAATTCACACCAAGGTAAACATGACTGATAACAGCTTCCAAAGTGATCCTTTCAAGGGCATTTTGGCAGTGGCCTCTTTATTTGTTCATTCATTCTTTGATTTACCCAACAATTTCCTTTGGCATTCCTGGAGACCCTCCATCCTATCGCGAAGGCTTAGCTGGGACACCTCTAAGCTGTTTGGTGGGCTGCTGTCCAAACTCTGGGCTTTGTGGGTAATGGCATCCACACCCTCTGACAACATGTAGGTATATTGGCAGCAACCCAAGCTGTCTTTTTTTCACCTTCAGTGGAAGGAAAGGTAATTTCTCCTCATGAAAAAAGTCTGGGAGATTTTGCCTAAATGAAAAGGGAGGTGCTTTAATGATAGATCTCCAGGCATCAAACCCATCAGTCCATCTGAGTTTGGTCATGGGCTGAGCTCCCCAGGGCAGCTGGGCAGGAGCCCATCCAGGACATCAGACCTTGGGGTAGAATTTCCACCCCGCTGGCCCTCAGGGCTCTGCATAGATTTCTCTCTCTGTCCTTCTTGGTAGGGAAGTGGCTGATGATGAGGAAGACCTGAGCTCAGAGCTGGAAGATATCCAGGGAATCACCCAGTAGTTTGCAGAGGACAAAATGACTCAAAAGTATACCGAAATCCAAAATATAAAACAGCTAAGAATTAAAGCTCCAGTTGAAGGCAAAGGTCTAGACCCTGCCTCCTCTGCTCTCCCACTTGGCCTATAAGTGGTCCAAAGCTTCTCTGTGGACCTCCAAAGCTCAGGAGAACACGAATAGAATCCACTGAGCCAGTCTAGTGATCCATTTTGTAGACAAACAAACTGAGTCAGAGCATGATGGGATGGATGAGAGTCCTTAGGGCCCTCCACCCTCCCATGATAGCTTCTGGTTCGTGTTCATTCCCTGGACTCATAATGTACCCTTCTTTCTAACTTGACCTGCACAATTCTACAGACTCTTCAGGCTCAGCTCAAATGTTACCCTCCACCATGGAGTGTTCCTCAATTCTCTCCTCCAGTTCTGGCCCTACTCCCACCCAGTTCAGTGCTCCTGGAGCTCACTGCTTTTGCATCTCTCTTAAGTTCAACCTCTCATTTCTGCTAATTTGAAGCAGCTCTTTTCTCCCTTGTCAGGCTGTTGGTCTCCTTGAGGTCAGGATCTTTTTAAAAAATCCCAAGCCTCCAGCCCATGAGTAGGTGTGCAATCACAGTGAGGCTGCTGACATGTTTTCTTGGGTGATGGTGAGATGCTTTGCCCACTGGGGTCAGGGTCTCCCTACTGGACGGCCCTAGTTCTCATCAATTTGGTGGAGAGGGCATAGAGTTTGATTAAACAGTTACTTGAATACCTGAAGTAGGGCAGGGAAGGGGATACAGAACCTTCAGAGCCTGGGGAGGAGGGACCCTTCTGCTCTAAATTGTCCACTCGCTCCATCCTCAAGAAGATGGAGAGCAGAAACAGGGGTAGGGGAAGAGAGCTGGGCCCCGCACACTTCCCACCGTCACTGATTTCCCTCTTCTCTGGCATTTTAAGAGCTCAGACTCAAACCCTTCAAGGGCTTTTGAAACAATTAGATTTGAAAGTGCCCAGTGCTCAGTCTAATTGCTTAAAAGCCACTTCAGGCTCCAACTGACCCAGAGTAAAGCCTGGGGGATGGGTAGGGGGGAGGGGAGACCCGAGACACTCTGTCGCCCTGTTTCCCAGGCCTTCCTGGACAACCAAGGCCTAGGTGAGTGGTGATGCCAAATAAGGGCCTTCAACTCTTCCCCGGAGGGGGCAGAGCCACCATACTCTTCCTGCCCCTTTCCCAGCCCTTGCCCCCAGGGAACCGCTCACATCTAACCTTTCTCTAAGATACCTTCTCATGCAAATTCCAGCATTCCTAGGGGTGATTGGAGCACTTATGTCCAGAACCAATTTTCAGTGTCAGAAAGTGGACTGAGCTGGTGTAAAGAGGCCCAGAAGTATCAGGAGACAAGCCTTGGTGTGTCCAACTCAAGATGATGCTTTGCTTCTGGGATATTCTGAGATTGGGGATTTTGCAATCTCTAAGTCAGTTCCATCTCTCCATGCTTTCCTGATTACTCTTCTCCCAAGTTCCTTTTTTTTTTTTTGAGACAGAGTCTTGCTCTGTCACCCAGGCTGGAGTGCAGTGGTGCGATCTCGGCTCACTACAAGCTCCGCCTCCCAGGTTCACACCATTGTCCTGCCTCAGCCTCCCGAGTAGAGTATCTGGGATTACAGGCACCCGCCACCACACCCAGCTAATTTTTTTGTATTTTTAGTAGAGATGGGGTTTCACTGTGTTAGCCAGGATGGTCTCGATCTCCTGACCTCATGATCCGCCCGTCTTGGCCTCCCAAAGTGCTGGGATTACAGGCGTGAGCTGCCGTGCCTGGCTCCCAAGTTCTTTAAAAAAAAAAAAAAAATAAAAATTTATATATATATATATATATATATTTATTTTGTTTGAGACAGGGTCTCATTCTGTCATCCAGGCTGGAGAGCAGTGGCAATGATTATGGCACACTGCAACCTTGACCTCCCAGGTTCAATTGATCCTCCTGCCTGAGCCTCCCCAGTAGCTGGGACTACAGGAATGTGCCATCACATCCAGCTAATTTTTAAATTTTTCATAGAGATGGGGTCTCACTATATTGCTCAGGCTGGTCTCAAACTCCTAGCCTCAAGTGATTCTCCTGTGTTGGCTTCCCAAAGTGCTGGGATTATAGGCATGAGCCACCGTGCCCAGCTTTAAATATAGTTGCGGCGTAAAATTCTTCTCTCTGGCTTAAGACCTTGCAATGGCTCCATGTTAGATAGGAGCCATTGCAATGTTAAGCTACAGAGAAGCTCCCCCAGCCTTCCAGCCCCTCTGTAACTTGCTCCCACCTCACCTTTCCAGCTCCATCTGCCCTGTGTGCCCTCGGCTCCAGCCCACTGTGGTGCCTTTTCACAGGCCATGCTCTTGGCCCCCATTCCTTCACCATCTGAATGAAGTCATCTGTTTATGTGCCCAGCAACAGGCCAAGCAGAGGGGACACTGAGATAAATGAGCCACGGGCCCTGCTCTCGGGGGGACACATTCTACCTGGGACATGAAAACATAAACAGATGATCCCTTTGCCAAATTTTTCTTGAGCACCTCTATGTGCCAGACCTGAGGATGCCGAGGTGGACAAAACAAAGTCCCCACTCTTGTGGAGCTTAGATGGTTGAAGGAGAAACAGACAGAAACACATAAGCAAAGAGATATACAATCTGGCATGGGGAGATGAATGTGTGAAGTAAAACAAAGTAGGGGGGATGAGAAGGATGGACCTTGGAGGTGAGGATATTTGAGCAGAACCCTGAGTAAAGGGAAGGAACTGCTTGTGCAATGGTCCTGAGGCAGGAGTGCCTTTGGGTTTAACGAGGAGCAAGGAAAGAGACCAATGTGACTGGGGAAGAGTGAGTGAGGGAAGGAAGAAGAGAGAAGAGTAGAGGGAGCAGGGGCAAATCATGAACGATACTATAGTCCTGGCAGGCCTTCGGATCCTATAGTGAGATGAGAGCCACTGGGGGTATTGAGCAGGGCGTGAGGTCAGTAAACACATGTCTTTTTTTTTTTTTTTTTTCTTTTGAGACGGAGTTTTGCTCTTGCTGCCCAGGCTGGAGTGCAATGGCGCAATCTTGGCTCACTGCAACCTCTGCCTCCCAGGTTCAATCGATTCTCCTTCCTCAGCCTCCCGAGTAGCTGGGATTACAGGCACGTGCCACCACATCTGGCTAATTTTGTATCTTTAGCAGAGACGGGGTTTTGCCATGTTGGTCAGTCTCATCTTGAACTCCTGACCTCAGGTGATCTGCCCGCCTCGGCCTCCCAAAGTGCTGGGATTACAAGCGTGAGCCACTGCGCCCAGCCCAAACACATGTCTTAAAAGGCTCACTTTGGCTGCTGGTGGAGGACAGCCTGGAGGAAGGGGCAAGAGTGGAAGCAGGGAGAATAGTTAGGGAGCCACTGCAATAGTTCAAGCAAGAGATGGCAATGGTCGGAGTATTGGGAAGTGGTTAAATTAGTGATAGTTATAATAGAGTGTAGATACTAATATGAGAGCACAAGCCCGGGACTCCATGCCAGACCTGGATGTAGGAGTGGGCTGTTGAAAAGAAAGGATTGCTGCAGGTTTGACCATGAAGCCAAATCTTTGAGAAGAAGGAATTCATAGAGACAGGAGGTGAGAAAGTGGGGCAGAGGAGCAGCACACACTGCAGTGTGTACTTCATGTCTTGCGGGGACCTGGGGGCAGCGTAGACAGGCCAGAGCGTCATTTAGAGGCAGGGAGTAGGGCAGGCTGAGGCTGGAGGGCTTGAGAGGGGCTGGACACCAACGTCAATGGCCAAGTTGAATTTGGGTCTTCTGTGTGCAGCAGGGAGCCACGGAAGAGTGTTAAGCGTGGCTGCATCATGATCCAGTTTGTGTTCAAAAAGGATCACTGGCTGTGGAGGGGTGGGCAAAGGACTGGGGCCTGGAGGACCAGTTAGGAAGCTGTTGTGGTGACCTGGTGGTAGATGAGAGTGGCCTGGACTAGAGGGGCTGTGATGGGGCTTGGAGAACGGTTTAGAAAGGAAAGTTGCCAGGATGTTCAGATGTTGGCTGATCAGACAAAGGGATTAGAAAGCAGAAGGAACAAAGAGTGACCCACCTTCAGCTCCAATGCCTGTAGACAAGGGGCCCTACACTTCGGGCCCCTCCTTTGGCCCTCCTCAGAGGGTAGGAGTCTGTCCAGAAGGAGGGAGCCACCCCCACTCCTGAACCATAGAAATCCCTGTCCTAAGGGCCCGTGCCCTGCATCCAGGACCTCTGCAGGCCACCTCCCCAGGTTCAACCTCCAGAGGGTAGCTTGTGTCTTGGCTGTGAGTTGAGTACGGGGCATGCAGTCAGCAGTTGTGTGTGTGGATTGGAGTATCTACACATGTGCTCGAAGCCCTAGTTTAAGGTGAAGGTGGGGCTGGGAAGGGAAGAGGAGGGCTGAGGGCAGGGCTGGGGGAGAGCAGAGGGAGTTTCTCCCTGCGCCGTGTCCCTGTGCAGAACTCCAGGAAGCCTGAGAACTCTAAATTCAAATCAAGCCTTCCAGATCTTTAGAAGGTGTATGTGTCAGCCTAGGAGAATAGAACATATTTTATTAAACAGTTTGTTAACTTGATTTTTAACTTTTAAATATTTAGACATATGGAATGTGGGTCTCCATTTGTACTTTCGCTTGGTCTAAGAGGGGAGAGTGGAACACTCCCCAAGGCCAGGATTGTGTCTTATTTGTCTTGTTCACCCTCCCCCACCCCCCCAACCTTGGACCCCTGGACCTTGGTAATTTCCATCGAACTGGAAAGAGAATCAGATCCCAGCCTGATAGTGAGAAATGCAGACTTGATGAGACCCCAGGAGGGAAAAGAAAGGTTGGTCAGGCAACTGACTACAGAGGGCTTTGGAGATGTGGTCAGTGGCTGGCGAGGAAGCTGACCCAGTGTCCGGGGGGTTAAGAGCAGGCAGACCACCTGGGTTCAAAGCCCAGTTCTGCTCTTTAGGACTGTGTGGCCCCAGCAGGTTGCTAGCTCCTGGTGCATCGGCCGCCTTCTTGTAAGACAGGGTAACGATGATAATCCCTAATGGCCCCAACCGCCTAGTTTACTGGGGCAAGATGTAGTGTTTGGCATGTAGTGAGTTCTATGAAAGTTTGTTATCATGTGAAATGACCCCTTGGAAGGAACTCTTAAGTCCAGCTAAGGGGCAGCTCCTGGCAAATCAGAGAAGGAGACACTGGTTTTGGTGGCAGACTTTTCTCCTCTCACTTTCAAGATTGCCCATAGCAGATGGGGGCTCAGTGACTAGGCTGTTCCCCCTCCTCTACCAGGGCTGTCTGTGGCCTGGGGTAACTCCCTCTGTTCTCTGTGTCTTCAAGCTCCACCAGCTCCATCCTCTCGTTCCCTGGGGACTTTGCCAAGCAACGCACTTGCTAATCCTGGAGGACCTCATTCACAGGAAGATAGTGGGCCCAGTGCTGTGTTGAGTGTCCCAACTGGTTATCTCATTCAATCCTCTTTTTTCTGTCAGGGAAGTTGAGACAAATTGTTCACTTCTTTTAATAATCCTCTGAGCACTGTTCCAGATATTCTTATCCCTATTTCCCAGAGGAGACCAGAGCAGAGAGAGGTTAAGTATTTCAGTATTTCTCAGCCGCAGAGCTTGGACTAGAACCCAAGACTGTGTGGCTCCAGAGCCCACTCTTGACTTCGATAAGTCCTGCCTTAGTCAGAACTAGTGGGACACTCCTGCTTAGGAAAGAGGTGGGACTTTCTGGAGCCAAGGCCGTGTCCCACAGGAGGCACTCCGATGGGACGGTAGACACTGAGGCAGGCTGACGGTGGGTTGGTGTTCTGGTTTGTTGGGGAGAGGAAGTTCTTTTGCTTTCCTTCAGATTATTGCTAAGGGCCTTCCAGGCAACCAACCAACCAACCCATCAACCCTTTCTTTTTGAGGGACATGACTGTGGGTGGGTCTGGAAAGCCAGGTGCTTTGTGTGTTGAAAATCCTGAGGCCTCTGCCTCTGTTTGGCAGTGAGTGTTCCAGACAGAGGGGATTCCATAGAGACAAGGAACTCCCCCTTCCACACTCCAGCCCTGTCTCAACCCTACAGCCTGTCCCTACCTGGGGGCTGTGGAGGCAAGTTGATAACATGGACCCTCTGAAAGCTGCCAGCCTTGGGGATCAAATGCCTGTGAAATAACACTCAGGCATCACATGTTTGTTGAGTGGAGACAGAGATGCCGCATCCTGGTCCTTGCTCTCTAGAGCTTCCAGTCTCCTAGCAGGATGGGCATACACACTGGGGAAAGTATCCCACGGAAAGAGCATTGGGGAGGCTGGCCCGGTGGCCCTGACGAGAACTCTGTGTAACTTGGACAAGTCACTCACCCTCTCTGATCTTGGTTTCTCACCTGTGAAATGAGAAAGTTAGAATTGATCACTGGGTTAAACCTTGTTTTTCCTCTTAAAATTAGCTCTAATGAAATCCAACACAGAACTCTGCTATAAAAAGTAGAGCTGCTCTGCCTGTGAGAGGGGGGAGCCAATCTTCTCTGGTTTCTTCTTCTTCTTTCAGGATGATCCCCAAGGGTGGCTCTCGGTGTCTTTCACTGAAGGCATGAACCTCATGGAACAGCTCAGGAATGGCCTCACGGAGGCAGTCCACGAGGGCTTGAAGGCTAGAAGGATTTTGGAGTGAAGGTGTGGGGAGGGCACACCGGGCAGGAGGCGCTGTTGTGAGAAAAGATGCAGATGGGGAAGAGCCAGCCTGGCTGGGGGTGGGAAGTGCTGGAGGAGAGGGAGTGCAAAGAACCCAAGAAGGAGTCCTCAGGGGATGCCCATGGGAACTTCACAGGAGCACCAAGGGGGAAAATGATATCTACAACTGGGAACTCAAGGCCAGGCCCCTTCCTACAGAGATGGGTGGGGTGTATACCCTGCTGTGAGGGGAGGGAAAAACCGGCATCAAGGAAATGATACAGTGTCCACTTTGGAGGGTTGCTTTAATGGTGAAATTAGTGAAGCTAGCTAAAGCCTCAGGACAGAAGGAATGCTACACAGGCATTTGTTAAATACGGTCGGACCAGAGTGGACCCCTGAGCTTGCCAAAGGTCTGCATCCCTCCTGGCCTTGGGCCCAGTGCTGCTGGTGATAGCTTAGAATTTCAGCAGCTTCTATGCTCAACAGTTACAGTGATTATGAGATGTATGTGTATGTGTGTGTTCGGGGGATGTGGCTGCAGGTGTCTTTCAGCCACCTTCTAACATGCATGCTAGTGCGCGCGCGCGCGCACACACACACACACACACACACACACACACACACACACATGCACCTTCTCTTAGTCTTTTCTCTGGAGCTGGTGCACTCCTCACCACTCCCACCCCTTCATCCTCCGAATCCCCACCCCATCCCCTTTGCTTCAAGTCCATACCTTGCTCAGCCTTCTCCCTCCCCTCTCTCTGCGTCCCTGGTCCTCCCACCCACCATAAATCTGTAACTCGGGAGTGTGTGTGGTGGGGGGAGGGGGTGGAAAAGCAGCAAACCAAACCAACTCCAGCTAATGAAAACGGCGATAAATCTCTGTCTATCAGGTTTGTTGTGAGCACAAACATTGCCAAACAAGGGCCCAGATGGCCTGCAGGCCCTCCTCCCTATGGTCTGCAGAGCTTTAAATGGAAATCGTTGCTTTATACGTCTATTTACTACTTGGAAATGGGGGATGACTGAGACCAGGGTGCCTGGCCAGGAAATGGGGTGCAGACCAGGTGTGAGTTCTCTGCCCTCCATGCCTGAGCAGGACTGCTGTCTAGTCCCCAGCCTTTACCATTCCTGTTCCTGGTGAGCTCTCTCTGACATAGGTCACTGGGCTGGAGTGGGGAAGAGGCTACCTTGCTGGCTGACATTCTGGTCTCCACAGCGTGGCCTCAGCCTGCTCCAAGACACACTCCTGGCTAGCTGGACCCAACTCCTCACTGTTGTTTTCAAAGTTCTTCATGTTTTGCCTAGAACTTTCCCTGTTTTCCATACGGCCTGCCCTGGATGGGTAGAAGTGGAAGCCTACCTTGTCTTTCAAGGCCAAGCCAAACCCCACCTCCTCCAGGAAGTCTCCCCATCCCTAGTCCTCTCTGGGCTCCATTCCTGTAGCATCAGCCACGGACAGCCTAGGCAGTCTTTATAAGATAACTGCTTGGGAGGTGGACAGGTCTGGGCACACAGCCAGGCTTTACCACTTAGCTAAGGGACCTTGACAGGTTAATCTCTCAGCCTCAGTTTCTTACCCTATGTAATAGGTATAATTATGATGCCCACTTCTCACCTGCCAAATAAAAAATAAAAATAAATAAATAAATAAATAAAGCAAGTGTAGAATGTGCTTAGCAAAGTGAGGAGCACAGTCTTAGAGCCTTGGACGTGTCAGCCTTTATTATTGGTGCCACCCAGTCATGACTGGGAATGATTCTTCTCTGTGCCTTGTCTTTTCACAGAGATGTGTGCGTGTGTGTGTGTGTGTGTGTGTGCGCACGCATGTCTCTGCATGTCCTAGTTTGGTTTCCCCTGAAATCAGACCCTGAGACAAGAACTTGGGTGCAGGTAGTTTACTGAGGAGGTGATCCCTGGAGGCTGGAGGGAGGGAATGGGGAAGTGAGATAGGGGTGGGATATGAGAAAAGCCAGTGAAGAGTGGTTAATGATCGAGTTTCATTGTGGGCAATGGGGGCCCACTGAGGAACTGTGAGAACACACCATGGAATTGTCCAACGGAGTCCCAAGGCAGCCAGGTTGCTTATCCACCCATTCTTATCTCTTATTAATAACTTGAGGGTTGCCCCTGCAGTGTTAAATCCCAGCTGTCCTGCGGGCTGAGTAAAGCTCTCTTGGCCCCTGCACTGGAGAGACTCTGCAGGTGAGAAGCAGAAAGGCTGCTTAGGGTGGACAATTCCTGGGCTTGCTGACACCTTCCCATCACAGTGGCAGATGAGTGGAGAAGTGGGCTAGAGGACATAGGGTGAGGCACAAACAGCATCCTCTGCTGAATCATCACCTTTCAAGCCCTGACAGCCTCCAGCACGGCATTTTGCACACAGTAGGCACACTGTAAGTATTTGCGGACCAAAAGGAGGTTTGACATTAGAGCTGGGAAAACCTGGACTCTCCCCATTGCTCAGTTTTTAATTCATTGTGTGATGCTAAGCAAGACATAGGACGACTCTGGGCCACATCGTCTATGAAATTAAGACCTTTTTACCTTCTCTGCTTATGCCATATCCGGGTTGGAACAAGCTGGAATGATGTTTGGGGAGTGCTCAGAACAGGTAAGAAGGGGCTGTGATGATGATGATGATGATGATAATGATGATGATGATGTGTGTAGGGAAGGGGAAGTTTCCCCTATCTAGGCATGATCCAAGCTTGAGGTACCTAGTTATGTTATTCACTGTGTGGTCAAAACACAAAGGTGTGTTCCCCTGGCCCTGGTGGGATGACTCCTGCCTCCTCCTATTCCAAGACAACCCAAAGGTAAAAGATGGAAAAAGAAAAGGCCATGGGGGTAAGATCTGCTGACTCCTCAGTGAAAAGGACCCCACATTTCCCTGCCTACAAGGGATAGCCTGTGGCTCCTTTTACCTAGGTCAGTAGTGGGTTTTACTGATGTCTGATTAGTGTAGAAACCATTTTGTACAGCAATCCCAAACTTCGCAGTGAGAGGGGTGGCGGGGGCGGGGGTGGGGGGCTCTTGGAATCCCTAGGGAGCCCATGGATAACCCTTAAGAGTCCCTAAGTCCCTAAAAAATATAAGTAAAAAATGGCCCGGCATGGTGGCTCACACCTGTAATCCCAGCACTTTGGAAGGCTGAGGTGGGCCGATCACCTGAGGTCAGGAGTTTGACACCAGCCTGGCCAACGTGGTGACACCCTGTTTCTACTAAAAATACAAAAATTAGCCTGGTGTGGTGGCCACCTGTAATCCCAGCTACTTGGGAGGCTAAGGCACGAGAATGGCTTGAACCCGGGAGGTGGAGGTTGCAATGAGCCAAGATGGCGCCACTGCACTCCAGTCTAGGAGACAGAGCAAGACTCCATCTCAAAAAAAAAAAAAAATCTATCCATCTATAGATAGATAGACAGATAGATAGATAGATATGTAAAAATGGAGTGCTTCAGTATATATGTACACATAAGCCACTCTAAATTGGTGACCTAAAGCTTCCAGCAAATTCTCAAAGGAGTTTGTAACCCCAAAAAAGTAGATTTGCTCTATCCCAAATCTCCCATCTCAAAGAGGGGGACACTGAAGTCCAGAGAGGGTAAGCGACCTGGTGGGTCACACAGTAGAGGCCGGACAGAAACCAAGGTCTCTAACCCTGTATGGCTTTGTAGGTCTGCCTGGCTGCACAACCAGAAAAGCAGGCTGGTTCACCAGGACGCTGTGCTGACAGTCCATGGCACATTACAAAGTCTCTACTTGCTCCCGGGGGAAACATCTCAAAGGCATGATATAGTCACTATTTTCTGGGGATGAGGGTGAGCACTGAGCTCTATTTCCATGGAAAACAGAACAAGGAAAAACTAGACCAAATGTGGAAAGAAACAGAGCCCTCTGTTACTGAGAAAGAGCGCTGGGGCAGGGAGTGCTCTTAAAACTCAAGTGAAGCTTGGGCGCATTGGCAGGCCTTAGTTTCCAGAGGCAGAGATGGAAATGAAAATCATACTTACCCCCCTAAGTTGTGAAGATTAAAGAAGATGATGCAAGTGAAAATGGCTTATAAATAGGAAAGCAGTGCACAAATGCTAGTAATGATCTTTACGGCAGCGGCCTGGTAAATACTTGTTTTGCTGCTGGGAATAAATTGTATACCACCTAGGTGTCAATTACCCAATTCTGGACAGCTACACCATTGTCCTTCAAGGCCTTGCAGCCTACTGTTGGAGCGAGAGCCCTGGCTTTGAAGTCAAACCTGAATCTGCACCTCAGCTCCACCACCTGTGCACGTGTGTGACTTTGGATAAATCATGTAACTCTCTCAGCCTCGAATTGTCCATCTGCAAAACAGGGACACATGCCTACCTCATGAGGACATAATGAAGATTTGATGGGTTGGTAAAAATGAAAATATCTATAATGGTGACGGCACACAATAGTTACTCAATAAACATTAGCAATTTTGTTCCTGTTCCTCAACAGTTTCTAACTTTGGATAATTTGTTTGCTGCGTAGTTTCTGTCTCTCTTCTCCACTAAAATGTAAGCTCTGCAGCGCAAGGACATGCCTGACTTGTTTACCGCTCTGTTTCCCAGGCCAGGCACACAGTGTGCTACAGACATTTGTGAAATGAATGAGTGGAAGTGCAAAAGCACGTTTTTAAAGGATGGGAAGGAACTCTGACAATGTGAGAATGCTCACATTGGACCAGCCCCAAGGGGGACCCGGAGCTGTGCCAAGAACCCTATTAGGGGTCAAGAGAGTTGGCCTCTGGTCCTAGCTCTGCCGCTTAACTGCTGAGCCACCTCCGGGCAGTTTGTTGGCCTTCTCTGGCCCTCTTTGTGTTTCCTCCAGAGCGTGGGAGCCCTAAGACTCCAGGGCTTCCCTCTCAGATGCTGACCTCCAAGGAGCTCTGGCCAGCTGGGAAGTGTGGGATTTCGGGATAATTCAGGGACTAAATAAAGAGAAAGGATAAGTGGGAGAGGATAAAGACCGGGAAGGAAGAAAAGTCAACGCGTGGCTGCGGCGCTGGGCAGCTACGGGTGGAGGTAGATTGGGGGAACGCTGCGCTGGGCCAAAGCACGGAGCTGCTGTGCGCGCCCCCGAGCATGTCTCCGCCGCGGCTGATGCGCCCGAGCCTCCGCCTGCCCCTCCCTTCCTTGAGCGCCTCGCCAGTTCCCGCCGCCACTGACTTTCTGACTTCTTAACTTGTCAGCAAATCCCAGAGTTAAAAATGCACACGCACCCCGGCCAGCCGCCAGCAGGGCCGTCTGGCCGAGGCTCCAGATGTGGGGCCACCGCGCGGGCCGCCCGCCCCGCCGCGCAGACTAAACAATCGGCCTTGGCCGTGAGCGCAGCGCAATTCCAGATGCCGCGTCCCTCGCGCCGCGCGCTAATTGGGCCGCGGGCGCGAGGCTCTGTCAGCGCCAGCAAGGCCCTGCCCAGGGAGGCCTTGGCCAGGCGCCCGCCCGCTGGGCTACCTAAGGCGGGGGCAGGGTGGAGAGATGGAGGGGAATGGTGGGGGGGACGAAGAGGGGAGAGAGAGGAGAGAGGAGAGGAGGAGGAAGAGGAGGAGGAGGAGAGAAGAAGACACAGTGAGACAGGCCACGAGACAGCGTCAGCTCTGAGACAGAGAAACACGAAGAGGGGCAGACAGAAAGGGCCATAGACATTTCAGAGAGATAGCTTCAGAGACAAAGAGAAAGCCAGAAGCACTGAGCCATATTCAGATTCAGAAGGAGACAGAGAAGGTAGAGAGGGAGAGAGACCACAGAGAGTTGGAGAAACAGAGGCAGGGCAGACTGACACGAGAACAGAATCAGGAGAGACCAAGAAAACGAGAAGGAAACCAACGTGGACGCGGCCAGGAAGAACGCAGGCGGTGGGAGCACAGGAGACCCGCATGTATACCACCGGGTCGCTGCTGCCTGATGGGTGTCTAACCCCTTTTGTTTTATAGTACCTCCTCCCTTTACATTCTCACTTTTTATCATTCTTCCTAGACCCGGGCGAAGCCGGGAACTGAGCCCACCCGCGCGGTGATCCATTCCTAGTCTGGCTGGGGGACTGCGTAGAGAAGGAACCTGAGCCGTCGAGATTTCACTCCTAAGCCTGGGCTTGGAGACAGGGGTTCGCCCTGGACGCTGCGGGAGGGTGCGGGATGGGACTCCGTGGGGATTTGCCTAGAGGCAGGGGATGCCCCGAATGCCCCCTGTAGGGCCCGCCCCCAGGCAGCCACCTCGGCAGCACCCTCCTTTCCCATGCGCCCTGGGGCCTCTTCAGCTCTAGAGACAGGAGGATGACTCAACACAGGTTAGTCAAGACCCAGGGCAGGGAAGCCCACCGGGGACCACCCGGGGGAGCCCCCCAGCCTCGCGTTCCGCCCCCGCCGGGAGGCCCGGGCGCCCCGGGGGTGAGCGCGGAGGGCAGTGAGGCGGCCCGGCGGCTCTTGGCGGCCCCTCTCTGACAATCTTTCCTTTGTTTGTTTTCTTAAATCTGGGAGGCCCGAATTCCTGCCGGATTCCGTAGGTTTCACTCAGGAAGGAGGCGCCCCCACCCCCACCCCCTCTCACGTCGGGCCCGGCTGCGGGGGGAATGGCAGGTTCTTCCCGGAGGCCAGCGGCGCGCGGCCCCCAGGCCCGGGCAGGGCGAGCGGGCGCCGGGCGCGGCGGAGAGTCCCGGGCGCCCTGCCCGCGCGCGCCACCGCGCAGCCCCGCCGGAGGGCCGCGGGCAGCCTCGGCAGAGAAAATTAAAAGAAAAAAAAAAAATCAAACCAGGAGCGCTTTAAAAGACACAAAGAGTAGCCCTCCCCCCACCCAGCTTCATTCCACACCCCATCCACCTCTCACACTCCCCCACCCCTTTTTTATTTTGGTCTCCAAACTTGAGCCTCATTAATTTCCAAAAAAAATTTCCCCCAATAAAAGGCAAACATGGAAAGAAAAACAAACTATTAGAAAATAGAGGAGGGAGGAAATGTTATTTAAAAGGTTAGCAGACCGCATCATTTTCCAATGATATTATATACTCCCAGCAGTATCCAAAATATATATGGGCCCTGGGCCAAGAATGTAAAAAAAAACTTTTTTTTGAAAAAACCCTTACTTAGACACAACATCTGGACCGGAGAGCGAACAAACCCCCCATTTATCACACTTAATCCTCCAATGAAGCAATCGACAGTTGACTTCTGTTTTGCTAATTTAGTTGCTTTCAAGCGCCGGCCCAGTCCAGACCGGGAATTAAGTGTCACTTGTGGAGGGCCTGCCCTGCCCCCGCCCGTCTTCGCTCCCTCCCGCGCCCAGGCTCTCGGATAGGGAAAAAAGGCCATTAATGAAGAAAGAAACTTTTTACGAATTCCCTTTACCCCCGCCCACTCGGGTCAGTGAAAACCTCGACTGTGACCTAGCTCTGTCCCCTCGCCCAGTACCCGACACCCACTTCCTTGGCAGCCACGCCCCCACCCGCCAGCTGCCTCCCCCCAAGACTCGGTGGAGCAACGCATCAGCCGGCGCAAACTCTTGCAGCTCCAGGAGGTCACCCAGCTCACCGCCTTCTCCGCGGGTAGGCTAGGTGTTGTCATCCTCGTACCTGGCACTGCCTGGTGGCCTGGCAGCTTGACCCTTAGGCCTGGAGAGGGCAGGGGAGGGTCGTGGTGCTTGGCGGTAGGGAGCTTCCATTCCCGCCCCGGAAGTGGATGAGAGGCAGCAGGTCCCGAGGTGGAGGCCCTTGGCCAGCAGTGTCCAGAGACAATGGGATCTTGTGAGATTGCAAGCTGGAGAGAGAATAAATCAGGGAAAGTGTATCATTTGAGGATTAGTCAATAAATCCTGGGACCCTGGCCCAGTGGGGCTGGTGCCAGAGGCTGGGCTATCCTTAAGTGCAGACTTCCTTCCTCAGCAACCTTCCCTTCCCTTCCCAGAGGCCTCCTGGGTCTCTCTCTCCTCACCTCTCTCTGTCCATCCCCCTGGCTCCTCTCCTAAACTTTGGAGCCCAAGGCATAGCCTTCTGTCCTTCCTCTCCCCCTTGCTGGAAAAGGTTCTACAATGGAGCAGAGAAGGTTTGAAGTTGTCCTCAGGCACCTGCAAACAGAAGAGGCTGAAGAATGTGTCCCAACTCCAGCCTGCCCGCTCCTGTTCACTCTGATCCAGCCCACCCCCTAGTCCGCAGCTTTGAGCCCTGGCAGAGTCCACAGGAACAGCCTGCACTCCTAAAAGAGGTCCCCAGTACCCTGAACCCCAGTCCTCTGCAGGCTCTCATGGTGGTCTGGCTGGGCCTCAAACTTCTTGGGGAGGGGCCCTGAGTTCTGGCCGCAATCCAAATGCAGTCTCAAACCTCCTGAGTCCATCCCCTAGGCCCATGGAAGCCTCATATCTGGAGCACCCTCCATACTCACTCCAAAGGGCACTTATGAGTGCACTTAGTATATTCCAGGCAGTGTGCTAGACTCAGGACATTTGGAGACTAATGAAACTCTCTTCCTGCCCCTCCCTTGGACCTAAGCCTCTACTGGGCTTTATTTTCTGCTCATATGGGGATACCATACTACCCAGCTATACTCCTTCCATAACCAGTCATTGAGCACCTGCCATATGCCAGACACTGTTCTGGCACTGAGGGTTCAGAGCTGAGCAAAGGCCATTTCTGCCCTCCAACTTGCCAGGGAGACAGACATGCTGACAATTAATTCCAAGACAAGGCCAAAAGTAAGGGGCCATGGGAGGCATTTATAAAAGCCTTAGAGAAGGGACTGACTCACCTTGGCTGGGTGCAGTGGCTCACACCTGTAATCCCAACACTCTGGGAGGCCGAGGCAGGCAGATCACGAGGTCAGGAGTTCAAGATCAGCCTGGCCAAGATGGTGAAACCCCATCTCTATTAAAAATACAAAAATTAGCTGGGTGTGGTGGCAGGTGCCTGTAATCCCAGCTACTCGGGAGGCTGAGGCAGAGAATTGCTTGAACCCAGGAGGAGGAGGTTGCAGTGAGCCGAGCCGAGATTACGCCACTGCACTCCAGCCTGGGCGACAGAGTAAGACTCCATCTCAAAAAAAAAAAAAAAAAAAAGGGGGGGTGTGTGTGATGGATCACAGGGTGGTGGGGGTAACCTCATCACTCCGTCACTCTAGCTCTTAAAGCCCATCCTGGGGGGCCATACAGCCTACTGGTTAAGAGCAAATGGTGTGGTTTAACTTCCTACTCTGCCACATCAGTTGTAGGATCTAGGGCCTCTTAGTCTCTCTGAGCCTCAGTGTCATCATCTGAAAAAGTGAGACTAACGACAGGAACCGCCTTGTGAGTCTCTGACACAGTAACATGGGGCAAGCAGCTGGCATACAGCAACCTCTGAATGAATGTCCACTTAATTAGCTTTCTTTCAAAGTATTCGAATAGACTAGCTTGTAGCCTCCTTGCCACCCTCTTCTTGTCCTCCTCCTCAACTTGAGGGCCTGGCACAGTGCTGGGCATATAGTGTAAGTGGTGGAATAAATCAATGAGTACAATAGAAAGCCCATCAAACCTTGGCTCAAGTGCCACCAGGTAGACAAGGCTGTGGGCAGTGGGCCTGAATGTTCCATTTCTTTGTTCTGATACCTGGCCATAGGCTGGGTGGGCCATGATGGCTGTTCTTCTTGCTCCCACATTTCCCAAAGTCAAGCAGAGTGTGACCCTCTGAAGCCCCCTTTTTTCTGCTCAGTAGAAAGTCAAGAAATGTCTTCTAGCCTGGAGCCATCATTCTGTGACTCTGGTTTGGGCTGAGTCTTGACTTGCTGTGTGACCCCGGGCAAGACATGTCCCTCTCTGGGCCTTGGACTCCTTATAGGTAAAATGAGTCGGTTGGACTGGATGCCCTCCAAGCTCCTCTGCAGCTTCTTCTTTCAGATGGTGGAACCTCATCTTCCTTGCCAGAGCCTGCTTACCTGGGGGTGTGGTTTTCTGCTCTCCCATTTCCCATCTGCTTCTTGGCTTTTCTTTTCTTTTTTTTTTTTTTTTTTGAGATGGAGTCTCACTCTCGCCCAGGCTGGAGTGCAGTTGAGCGATCTCAGCTCACTGCACCCTCCGCTTCCTGAGTTCAAGTGATTCTCCTGCCTCAGTCTCCCGAGTAGCTGGGATTACAGGCACATCACCATGCCCGGCTAATTTTTTGTATTTTTAGTAGAAATGAGGTTTCACCATGTTGGCCAGGCTGGTCTTGAACTGCTGACCTCCAGTGACCACCCACTTTGGCCTCCCAAAGTGCTAGGATTACAGGCTTGAGCCACCGCGCCTGGCCTCGCCTCTTGGCTTTTCTCTGTGGTGTCCCTGTCTCTCTCCCTTCTTGCTCCCCTCTTCCTCTCTTTCTCTCTCCTCTTCTTCTGTCCCAGGGTGTGAATAGTATGTGGATGAACTGCTGATGCTTAACTTTCTCCTGGGCAGCTTTCCCCTCCCACCTCTACCCCGCTTCTTGACCCCCAAACACAATCCAGGCCTGAGGAGCAGACCTCTCCATCTGTCCTCTTGCCTGGGCTTCTGTCCCTGAAGACCTTGATGGTGCCCTGACCCTTGACTTCTGACTTCTGAAAGAATGGGAGAATGGCATCCCAACTGGACCAAGACAGTGCCTAATATGGGTCTTCTGTCCCTAGAGATGGACAGGCTTTATATTCCCTTGCTGCCTTCCCCACAAAGTCCCCAGGCTCAGGGAGACAGGAAACTTTTTCTAAGTCTAGTTGACACTCGGCCCTGGAACCCACCTCCTTCACAATGCCATCGCCCACCTCTGAAGCTGGGAGAACCCCTTGACAGATGGGCCTGAGGTTATGACCGTCACTAAGGAACCACTGATTGTCAGGAACCATTTCCAGAGAACTACTGTGTGCCAGGTACTGTGCTATGAGCCAAGAGGAGGGGTCTGTGTTGGGGTAGAAGGGACTGGGGGTGGGACAAAAGCTGGGGGGAATCCCCAAGAAGGGCATCACTGCCAAGCCTAGGCCTCGTGGGCAGAGGGTTTGGCAATGCCTGTGCGTGGGCCCAGTTGGAGTGGCACCTGAGATGGAGCCAGGCCTTGGAGGCAGGTAAACAGTACGCCGTGTGCTGGGTGTGGTGAAGGGAAGGGGGATACGGGGGCACAATGGACCATTGTGTGCACTGGAGTTGCCTTCACTCCTGGACTCTCTACAACCCTCCCACTAGGCTGTACAAATATTGAGACATATGAAAGACGTGGTCATAGATACCAAGACAAATGGAAGATGATAGTCATCTGCTTTTGGACTCCTCTTCTCTTGCCTAGACCACGGTGGACCAAGGGGTTGTGGTGGGTGCTGCATGGCCCCGCAGGACGGCAAAAGGAGGGAGCATTTGGCTGCTGGGATGTGGTTGACAGAGATCTAATCAAGTCTAGTGAGGGGGCTGTGGCCTCAGCTGGGCCACTAGCTAGCTGTGTCTGTCTTTAGGAAAGTCACATTACTGCTCTAACCCTCAGTTTACTCATCTGTAAGATGGGATAAGGATTACCCTTGCTCTGTCTACCTCACAGTGATGTGTGGCATCGTGACAGAGCCTTGGATGTTGTTAAGGGGTGTACACAGGGCAGAGCTGGTCGTTCTTGCTTCTGTTGTTACTGTGCTGCAAGATCCTTTTTGCCTGACAAACCTCCCCTCTGGGTTCATATGTAGGCAGAATTGATGGCTACCCATGTGGGACTATTGAGAGACCTAAGGACAGGAATCAGGACTTAAATTATCTAAGTGTTCAGCCAACCAATCTTCATTCATTCACCATTCATTCAGTCAACATACATTTTTTTTTTGAGCTTCCTCTCTTATGTCAAGCACTTTGATGCCCTGGGCCTTTGAAGATGAATAAGGTATGTTTCTTGTCCTCAGGGAACTCCCAGTCAGCTGGGAAAGGGGCTGAACACACACACACAGCATTAACATATAATAATAACGAATATTTATTGAGCACTTTGTATGCGCCAGGAATAGTTCTAAGCACTCTATATACATTAATTCATATAATCATTTTCATTTTGAAGATGAGGAAACCAAAGCACAGAGAAGGTAAGCAACTTGCCAAAAGTCTCATAGCTAGGAAGGAACAGAACCAGGATTGACCCCAGGCAGCCTGTCTAGAGCCTGTGTTCTTAGCCAGTACCTAGTACGCACAACATGCATGAACCTACACTAACAAGGGCAAAAGAATAGTAAAGAGAAGAGTGGGCTGAGCCTCCAAAGAAATGGAAAAGGAGAGGAGGGATCGGCTATAGTCCAGCTTCCACTAGGGTAGGAGAAGGTGAAACAGGCTTGACTAAGCTGGACAGATTTGCAATGTCTCAGACAGGAGGTCCTGGGATGG
The DNA here is from genome assembly GCF_009828535.3 of Hylobates moloch. NCBI lineage: Eukaryota > Metazoa > Chordata > Mammalia > Primates > Hylobatidae > Hylobates > Hylobates moloch. Next base: position 39,861,193 of record NW_026652295.1, on the reverse strand, counting down.
GTTTCCAAGGCAGGAGGCTGAGTCAGGCTTCTTTGAAGGCAGCAGAGAGCTAGTTGGGATAGATTCCCTGCCAGCCCGCTGCTTGAGGTCCTTTCCAGCCCAAAGCCGTGTGAGGGAGAACTTTGGAAGGTTCCTGGTAGGAGAATGTGACACCTACTCCACATATAACTTGAGTTCCCCAATTCCAAACCCCATTGGGCCCTTTCTCCTTCTCTGGGCTGTAGTGTGCTGGGAGCTGGGAGTTATTAAGTAGGACTGAGCGTGCCAGGAGATATTGCTCAGGGAGCAAGTGATGGAAATTCACCTCCAACTAGTTTAAGCAAAAGGAAGGGATTTATTGGCTCAAATAACCAAGAAGGATAGGAGTGTGTGTGTGTGTGTGTGTGTGTGTGTGCGCGCGCACGCATGTGCATGCACATGCATTGGGGCAGGGGGCAAAGTTTAGGGACTGCCATGCCTCAAAAGATATCTTCAGCTTTCTCTCTTGCATTCTTTCTTGATCTCATTCATATGGTGGCTATGCTTTTTGGTGTGTGATAGCCTCATCTTTTTGTTTTGTTTTGTTTTTCCTGTGGCAATTGATCTTCCTCTCTAATTGCAGTGGGGGCGTGGAGAGGGAGAGGGAGGTCAAGATTTCTCTCATCTGCTGGAGGGCAGAGAGAGGTGGGTAGAAGAGCATGGCAGCAATTTCATGCTCACATCTCAGAAGAAAGAGAGGATTTGCTATTCCCAGCACCCCCCATCTGTAACATTTTAGCAAAGAGCTCCTTTTGGCCTAGCTTGGGTCATGTGCCCACCTTTTGGACGAATCAGGTGTCTAAGAAAGTTATGTTTGTCAATTGGCTAGATCTGGCTCATGGGCCCACCCTGAGGCCAGAGGAGCTGGGGAGTTGTAATTGGCAGCCCCACAGAATTGCATGGAAGAGAGGAGCAGGGGTTCAGTGAAGAAAGGGTTGTAGTCACCAGAAGTAGACAAGGCTGCCCGCAACAACACCCTCTCTCTCCCTCCCTGGCCCCTACTGCAGGGGACAGAGGAAGCAGTAGAATAAACTTAGCACACCTTCTTGGAGCTTCCATTTTATCTCAAGATTTTGGGGGAACATTTTAAAACGGCATTTAAAACATTATTTTAATTTATAATACACATAGTTATACGGTGGAGTAAAATTCAAAGCTGATAGGCTTTTAAGATAAGACACAAGATGTCAAAAAAGTTTTGGACTTGTAGGAGGCTGTTTTTGTTATAGAATGTCCCCCTCCTCCTCCCTCTATATTTGTCCAAGCTCCCCTGATGTTAAGGATACTTGGGCAGCGATGGATTTGGGGCTGGAAATTTGGAGATGCACTAGAAATGGAAATAACATGGATTTTGGTGCCAGAGAGATGAAGCTTAGAATCTTGCTCCACTACTTTCTAGCAGTGTGATCTTAGGAGAGTCACACCCTCTCTCTGAACCTCTTTGCTCCCCTGTTAAAATGGGTACAGTGACGCTTGGTTGGTAGAGAAGTGGTGAGAAGGATTATGTGACCTAATGCTGAAACACACAGCCCGATGCCTGGCTTGAAGGAGACACTTTGTAAATGTGAGCTCTCATTTCCCTCTTTCCAGTGTCTGCAGGTTCTGCAGGCCAGCCCTGGCAGTCCAGAGCCCTAGGAGCTGAGGAAGGGGGCCCCTCACATGGCCCCAGCTAAACCTCTACCAGTCTTGGAAGAAGACTTATGAGTTGCTCCTCTTGCGAGCTATAACTGTAGATATGGGCATGGCGATAGCTGGCCTTGCCACCTTGTAGATACTGAATAGGCAATTAGTGCTTTACTGGTGTAACATTAGCCACTGAGGAGCAGTTCATTGTCCCATTTCCCCAGAGCTCCTGTAATAACTTCTTTTGTGGTATATATTGCCCAGCACCACAGTGATGCGTTTACCTGTTTATAAGCCTCTCGCTCCCACCCGTTTGTGAATTCTTGGAGGCAGGAATTGTTTTCTCTACCTCTGTTTCTCTGGCGCTCAACACAGAAGTTGGCACGGAGTAGGGGCCCAGTGATGGACTGAAGAAGGAACGAGTGGACACACCTGCTGCACTGAGGTGCTTCTTGGCCACGTAACAACAGTTGCTACCACTGTTTATTGAGCCATTACGATATATCAGGTATGTCCTGGGAACTCTTTCATTTTTAAACAATAATCCTTAAAACAACCCTATGTCTTAGGAACTATAATTTGCCTCCATTTTATTTATTTATTTATTTATTTATTTATTTATTTATTTATTTATTTAAGACAGAGTCTGTCTCTGTCACCCAGGCTGTAGTACAGTGGCGCGATCTCGGCTCACCGCAACCTCTGCTTCCCAGGTTCAAGCGATGCTCCTACTTCGCCTCCCGAGTAGCTGGGATTACAGGCATGCACCATTACGCCCGGCTAATTTTTGTGTTGTTAGCAGAGATGAGGTTTCACCATGTTGGCCAGGCTGGTCTTGAACTCCTGACCTCAGATGATCCACTCTCCTAGGCCTCCCAAAGTGCTGGGATTACAGGCGTGAGCTACTGTGCCGGGCCCTGTGCTGCCCCCATTTTTGAGGTTAGAACCTGAGGCCCAAAAAGGGTTAAGGAAGTTGACCATGGTCTCCCGGCCTGAACGTGGCAGCATCAGAATGCGAGTCCACTTCTGTTAGATGTCAAAGCCAGGGAACCAAACGTCTACGTGCTTCTGTCTTCCATTTCAGGTTATACGGAGGGGCGGAGAGAAGAGAGCTAGGGTATAGAGAAATTCTTAGGAATAAAGCTGAAATGGGGGGTCCACTAGAGACAGAAAGGCTTGGTGATCAGAGAGGATTCAGGGTGAGGCTTAGGGGGAAAGTGGAGGGGGACTCTCGGGGCTGAAGGTCATGGGGAAGTTCAAGGGGACTTTGGGTTTGGGGAAACTGGGTTGGTGGTCAAGCACTGTGGGGGAAGGTGTCAGGGCAGTGGCTTCCCCTTGGAACTGGCTGGAGACAGAAGCAGCCCCTTCAGGTTGTTTTCAAGCGGGATTGGGGGTGTTTAATATTAATAGTAATGACTGTGGCGGGAAGATAATAGGCCTCAGTCAGATGAGAAGGGGGTAAGCGCTTATCTATGGCTGCTGAAGACACATGTCTTTCACCTGCTCCTTTAATATCCCCCTTCTTTCATTCCACCGCCCACCCCCTCCCACCAGCCTAGAACAAAAGGGGTATTATGGGCCGGGGTGTTTTCAGGCTGCAGCCAAGGAGACCTCCCCTTCCCCCTCTGCCTCCCCCCGCCCAGTTTGAATGAGGCATTTTCCTCCCGCAGGAGATTAGCTCCGTTTGACAAGGCAGTGAACTTTGGGAGGGGTGAGTGGGGGTCTCCTCCGGGAGCCTCCGGAGTGCAGCCCTGATGAACGAATGCTGCTGGAGAGAGACCCTGAGAGACAGCCACGAAGACAGACGCACGGAGTCAGCAGCAGACAGACAGACAGACACAGAGCAGGGAGGCATCGAGGTAGAGTTAGATTCTTAGATACAGGGACACACACACACACACACACACATTCTTCAGGATGTTGGAATAAGCAGGGAGAGACACACACGGAGAGACAGACAGACACACAGACATCCACAAAGAACAAAGGGACAGAGAAACACACATACATGCGCTCTTGCCACCAAATAGACTGACCCAGAGAGAAAGAGACAAAGGCAGAGAGAGAGTTGAGGGGATAGAAGACATAAAGAAGGAGACACCAAAGAGACAAATAAGATGAGAAGAAAGGAAATGCAAGGAGAAGAAGGAAGTGAGAAAGTGAAATTGGCAAGAGGCAGGGAAATAAAAGGAGACTCAGAAGGAAAGTTGTAAGCAGGCTGCTGAGCCCTTGACCTTCCTGAGTCTGTGCCTACTGACCCTGGCCTTGGACCCTGAGGAGTCAGGCCGCCCTAGAGTGGGTATTTGCATAGCTTCGGAGGACTAGGGGTGGATATGGAGCTTGGGGTGAGAGAAGGAAAGGGACTGGGAGTCTCCCAGTCTCCAGACTGAGAGGCTGACCCGGAGACAAAGATAGTGTGTTAGACAAGAGGTGAGTAGAGAATGCCCACAGGAAATGTGGATTTCCTTGATAAGATAGCCCCAGCCTCTGAAGGGACTGTCTGATGGGCGTGAGCAGGTGTGGAGGGGATGTGTTGGGGAACAGCGTTCTTTTGGGGGCCATATAGAAAGAAGGCTCATCACTTCTGCTGGTTGCCAGATGGAGAGAGGAGGAAAACCAAAGGCCACTTCCGCTATCACTATGACTTTCAACGGTATCCTCCTGGTGGAGAGATCCACTGGCATGGAACATTGGCATGAGGGAGCTGGGCTGTTAGACCCAGACACTCCTGGGTTCAAATCCCAGCTCTGCCACTATGTGACTTCAGAAAAGGGACCTAACACATGTTAATCCCACTTTCCCTACTATCTATAAAATGGGAATAACATAAGTGTTTTCCGTATGGGTGGCTGTAAGACTCCAATTACAATAACGTATTTAGCGCTATCAGAGACCCAGAGTAAGGATGAACATCTATTGGCTACTTATGTTTGCAGACCCTGTTCCAAAGCACCTTTCAGGTATTATTTCTTTTAAATTTCAGAACAATCCCGCCCATCATAGACTAAAGAACAATGTAAATCACAAACTGTTAAATGGTGGAGATATGATTTGAATGTGGACAGCTGAAGCTTAATCACCACTGCCTCTCACACTGGATACTACACTTATTAATAAGAGACAGACAGTCCCAGTCTTCACCATTCAGAAGGAGCTCCCCAGCCTTTTTGGGAGGAAAAGTGGAGTTTGATATACCTGAAAGGGGCTTGCAGTTCTTCCGGGTGGAAGAGCAGGTGAGGCAGTGGTGTGCTGGTAGATGTTCAACAGCTGGCTCTTGAGGAGGAAAAAAAAGCATTTCCCAGTTTCTGTGCTGTAAATACTCCACCATGGCCAACTTCAAGCTACTAACGTGGCATTCACTGGGCCAGGAGTTGGGAAAAGATGCCTGCAGTCTGCCCTGGCGAGCCCATGTGAACTGGCTCCCGCACGGCCCTGAGTAAGCAGGGCCCAAGTTGCCTGTGTGGAGAGATGACTTCAGTGTGCCCATCTTTCCTGGCTGCTAGGAGCTTCAAACCTCATTCAAGAGAGAAGGGGCACCTGGTACCCGCATTTTGTGCCAATGCCAGGGGCTGCACAGAAGGTTACAGACCAATGGCACATGCTGTGGAGTCTGTAGAAATTCAGAGGTGGGAGAGAGTGCTGGGGGCTGGCTGGTGGGATTGGTGTCTGTTTTGTGTAAGCTTGTGTCCTCTGCAGTTGGGAACTCCTAGACACAGGAGTGGCCTCTTCTCTCCCGACCCCATCCTTTCTCCCCAGCCTTGACCAGTCCTTGCACTCCCTTGCCCTCCACAATGCCCAGAACACCCCTCTAGGTGCTGTGAACTCCCAGTGTGTGGTAACAACAGTGCTGGGGGAGGCGTGGCACCAAAGACCTGTACCCCCTTCTTCTTTGGGGCCCCAAGTGCCTTCTGTGAAACCAAATACTCCCCCTAGTCGCCCACCCGGACACCTGACTCCCTCCTGAGGCCCACTCAGGGTGAAAGCCGTTTCCTGTCTGGGTCTTGGTAACCCCCTGAAATCCCGGCCTCCCTCCCCCGATTCCTTCCAAATGCTTATTAAGCCGTTTGCAAATCCAGGGCTGAACCGCGGCGTGAGTTTAATAAAGCAGAAGACAGATGCCATCCATCACGGGGCCGGGTGGGGCGAGGCGGGCTGATGGGCTCACACCCTTCTGGCTGCTTCTAGGTCAGCCAGCCACACATCCACACAGACCCTTCTCCTTGTCCAGGACCTCCTGGCTGTGACCACTCTTCAGCTCACCTCCCTGTCACAGATCCTGATCAGAAGACCACTGGCCCATGGTGGACAGAGAGTGGCCAGGAACCGGGAGGTCAGCCCAACCCCCGCATTCCACATGGTTGTCTGCAGCAGGCAGGACTACATCTCAGGTGCAAAATTTAAAGGGAGGCGGGAACAAAACTTCAGTAACCAAGATAAATCATATGTTAATGCAATATTTTAAGAAATCAAACAATGCAACAAAAAATTCATGATGAGCAAAACCCTATAATTTTAAACAGACACAGGATCAGTCTTCTGGATTGTTCCTCTAATATCACTCTTCAGGCACTGATAACGGCCCCCTCAAATTCAATGGGTTCGATGTTCAGATGAATCTGGTCTGTCCCCAAGCCTGTTCCTTCTGTAGTCTTCCCACTTCAGGAAAGGCGATTCCTGACCAAAAACACCGGAGTCATACCTGACTGCTCTCTTTCTCCCATACCCCACACGCAACTCTCAAGCCATCTTGTTGGCTCTACTTTCAAAAGATGTCCAGAATCTGACCACTTCTCACCCCCTCTATGGTGGGCCCCTGGTTCCTGTCTTCACCTCCTCTCCCTGGGAGGACCGTGGCGCCCTCCTCCCTGGTCTTCCTGCATCCCCTTCCCCCATGGGGTACTCTTTCCACAGAGTGGCAGGAAGATACTGTAGAATTCAGATGGTGCCAGTCTTCTACTTAAACTGCACCCCCGCCCCTGCTTCCCCACTGCACTGGGAGGAAGAGCCAGGCTCTTAACAACAGCCGTAGGGTCCCACATGATCTGCGCCTACCTTCTCTAACATGCCTCCTACTTTCCTCTCCCCTGCCATCGGTTCCCTGGACACAATTGGCAGGCTAAGCACACTCCTGTCTCAGGGCCTTTGCACTCACTATTCCCTCTGCTGACACTCTTACCCCAGATGCTCATACTGCGCCTACCCCACCCCCACCCCCATGACGCCCACTATTCCCCTGTGCTGTTTTTCACTTTTTTGTTAGTTTGTTCCTTGAGGACAGAGTTTATCCCTTTTGGGATTCCAGGGCTGGGCACTCAGTAGAGACACAGTCCGTGCCGTCTGCCAGCCCCACTGTGGCGTAGCCTTCCCCACACACCAGTCTTTGAATAGAAGTCTCATCATTAAAAGCACTTCCTGGCTGGGCATGGTGGCTCACACCTGTAATCCCAGCACTTTGGGAGGCCGAGGTGGGTGGATCATGAGGTCAGAAGTTCGAGACCAGCCTGAACAACATGGTGAAACCCTGTCTCTACTAAAAATACAAAAATTAGCTAGGCATGGTGGCACGTGCCTGCAATCCCAGCTACTCAGGAGGCTGAGGCAGGAGAATCGCTTGAACCCGGGAAGCGGAGGTTGCAGTGAGCCGAGATTGCACCACTGCACTTCAGCCTGGGCAACAAGAGCAAAACTCCATCTCAAAAAAATAATACAATACAATACAATACAGTACAGTACAGTACAGTACAATACAAGCACTTCCTCCTGCCTATGTGCTAGTCTATGATTCTCATCTTGTTCCAAGCCCTGCAAAACACAGCTCCTCCAGGAAGCCCAGCTCTTGGCCAAGGTCGTGGGAACCAGAGGCAGAAGTGTGGTGCTGTGAAGGGCTCTGAACAGGAACCAAGAGGTCCTGCTGTGGGTCCAGCTTGTTGTGTGTCCTTGGGCAAGTCACTTCCCTCTGGTCTTTGATTCCTTCTTTAGAAAAGAAAGCATTTGAACCAGGTTCCTTCAAGCTCTGACCTTTTCAGATTTTAAAGTCTTCTGAAACTGAGAGCCTAATGTGGTCGTCAGTGGAGTCAGATCATCTGGGCTCAAATCCTAGTACCACCATTTTTAGATGGGCCAAATAGATGCTCTAGACCTCTGTGGTTGCATCTGTAAAATGGTGACAACTGTAGTCCTTATGTCATAATATTGTTGTGAAAATTACTTGACGGAATGCATTGACGTACAACGGCTTAGAAAGTACCTAAAAGACTCAATAACTGTTAGCTGGTTTCATTGCCATTAGTGGTAGATGTGGAGAATTCTAGAGTGGTATAATTGGCTTTTTGTATTTTACCAAATACATATATTTATAAACAGCAGCAGGAAACCTTTTTATCCAAGAAAATAAAATGGCAGGCTGGTCATGTTGGCTCATGCCTACAATCCCAGCACTTTGGGAGGCTGAAATGGGAGGATCGCTTGAACTCAGGAGTTTGAGACCAGCCTGGGCAACATAGGAAGACCCCATCTCTATAAAAATCATTTTATAAAATGGCTGACAAGGGGTCAAGGGAAGGCTGTCTCTCAGTGTCTAGGCTCTGGGCTGCCCTGGTCCCTCTCAGTCCGGTCTAATATCCCAGACAATCTGTCGGATGCCTCTAGGCCTCCCTCCAAGGACTTCTTATCCTTATCCTCTGCACCCCAGCCTCCTCCCTCCTGCAGCACCTGGACCCAGCCCTCTCCACCAGTGTCCCCTGAGCCCGGGCTCCTGATCCCACAGAGACCCAGGCCTGGCTGCAGCTTGCCTTTCACACCCAGATGTAGGAGTGGGCGTGGGAGCCCTGCCTGGGGCTGGGCTGGGGGCCAGCGCAACATCTGGTATCGATTACCAACGGTGGCTGCGGAGTGGACTCCTCTGCCTGCCACTCACCTATCTGCTGGGGTGACAGAGGAGATGGGAAAAAGGTTTTCACAGCTGGAATAAATTGACGGGAAGTGGAGGGGGAGGGTCGAAAAGAGACAAAAAACAACATTGAACTCAAGATGGAAAAAAGACAGTATTAGAGGAGGTAATGAGGAAAATATGTGTGTGTGTGAGTGTGCCTGTGTTTGCACATAGAAGTGTGTCTGGGCAAGTGTGAATGTGTGTGCGTGTGTCTGGGGTACATGTGAGTGTGTGCACCTATGTGCGTGTACACTTGTGTGTGTCTAGGATAAGCGGACATGTGTGTTTGTTAGCAAATCAGCCAGGGTCTTTTATTTAGTGTTGTTTAGTATTTTGTTTATTTTGGGGGCCGCCCATACCTACTGAAGACTGGGCAGAATGCCTATTTCTGGTCTCCCAGGACACACCAAGCTGGAGGAAAAAGGGGAAAGGGGGTTGGGGAGGGGGAACCTGGAGGAAGAGAGGGAAGAAAGAAGGCAAGAATGAGCAAGGAGGTACCAAGAGGGCAAGAAGGTAAAGAAAGTGGCAGAAGGGGAGCAGCAGAAAAATACAGACCTCAGAAAAGGAGAAGAAAACAAGCCGAGTGACCCAGAAAACACCAGTGGCCTTGCCCTCAGCCCACCACCTGGTCCCTGCTCCTGCTGCGCCGGAGTCCCCCGGACCCGGGCCCCAGAAGCCGTGTCCATCTGTGGGTGACAGCCAGGCCAGGCCTGTCTCCCTCCCTCCTCTCCTCCCCCACCTGCTGACCCCACACTGCTCCCCTCGTCCCTCCCTCCTCCTCCCACTTTCTCCCTCCCAGCCCCCACCACCACCTCTGAGGCCAGGCTGCAGGAATTCCCCTCCTTCCCCATCTGTTCCCCACTGACACACTGCAGCTTTCAATTGCCCGCTCATTAGTCACCAAGATATTTCCCCTGGACCGCCCTCCTCTCCAACTCCTCTGCTCCAATCCAGCCAAGGCCAGCGGGGTCCCAGCCTCCCATCAGGCTCCTGTTTGCAGCGGACTGTTCTGTAATAAGCTTGTCACAGGCAGCGGAGCCACTGCTGAGGGACTTGGCCCTTACGGCGGAGGGGCCCCTTGGAGGCCCCTGAAGTATGTAGGAGGGGCTGGGGGCGGGCCCCCCACTGTGAGCAGCCCACTTTAGGCGGCTAACGCCCTTCATAATATTATCCCTGTTGAGTCCATAAAAGTCCCCTCTGGCGTTACAGCATTTGAGAGACTATTAAATTTTAAGGCCTTCGGCCTCCGGGGAGGAGGCAGGTTGACGTGTGTGTTTTGTGGGCTCCTGGTTACATGGCAGCCAGAAGGAGACTGAGGAGGGGCCAGGGCCTTGGAGAGGCTGCAGGGGCAGGGGAGAGGCTTGGGGCCAGCCCAGGGCCCAAGAGCTGTCTCTGTGTCCTGATGGGTTGGCTCTCACATTTTTGAAGACTGTAGGACTGGCCATCACTGGTGTGGGCACAGGAGAGCCGGGAGAAGAAGGGGCTCTTCCCCATGAGCCTGGGAGCGCTGAGGGACTCTGGGCCTTAAGGAACCATGCTGTCTCCCATAATCCCTGGCCAGCCAGTGCCCCCATCAGGAGGGCCCCATTCTCTGGCCTCCTTGGCAGGTGTTCACAGTGGGGGATGTGTCAGCTGCTCTCCCCCCAGGCCTTAATGCCACCCACATCTAGAGACTGGGGCTTTGGGTTGGTGCCCTCCCCACCTCTCCCGTGCTCTTCTGCACCTTTAGGCTAGCTCTATGAGAGCAGTCAAGGCCCCATCAGAGGCACTCTGGGCAGGTGGAGAGGCCCTGCCTGGGAGAAGAAATCTGTGTTCAACCCAGCCTCTGCCACTGATGAGGCTTGTTCTTTGGGCTTCACGTTTTTTTTTTAGCTGCTATCTGAGGGAGTTGGACTGGATAATCCCTCAACTTGCACCAACTCTCTGAGTCTAATTTCATTACTTTGTGAGAGAAGGAGGGAATATTATGTTCAAGTAAAACTGCAGCACATTTATAGTAATGGCTAACGTATTTGGGCACTCACAATGGACTGGGCATTTTACCTACATTCTCTCTTGACAGCAACCCTCTGACGTGACAATTATTCACCCCCACTTTTACCAGAGGAAAGGGAGGTATAGGGAGATGAAGTGCCCTGCTCAGGGCTGACTGGCTCTAGAGAGTATTGCTTTGCACTTTTCAGTCCATTGCATGGCCCTGACCACCTATTAACCTGCTATGTGCTAGCATTGTGCGGGAGGACTTAGGATAGATAGTGTGGTGGAAAAGGCACAGCCTGGTCCTCTAGGAGTTCTCAGTACCCAAGTACATGTTCTCTCGGTCAACACCTCTGAACCTCATTTTCCCCCTCTGCACATGGGGAGTACCAAAGGTCCCCACCTCACTGGTGGCTTTGTAATGAACAACAGACGTGCAGGGCACTTAGCACAGAACCAGCCCATGTGGTGGGCTCCTTGCATGTTAGTTCCTGCTGTCACTGTCACTGCCATCCTTACAGGTTGCAAGAGCCCTGCTTTAGCCAGCTGAGGAGGAAAGTGATCCAGAGAGAGGCCATGGAAAGAGGTCAGTGCAATGCAGTCTGCAGATGCAAAGAGGCCAACTAACTGTCACCAACTCTCTCTTCTCTTTTCCTAAGGCCTGTGATTTGGAGGTAATAGTAATAACAACACCTCACATTTGTAAAGTGCTCTCTTTAGCATTTCAATTCAATTCTACAAATATTTACTATGTGTCAACCCTGATTACCTTTTCCTAATTGTCAAACCCCTCCCCTTGGCCCCAGCACACACACACACACACACACACACACACACACACACACACACTTGCTCGTATACTCCTGCATACATGCATGCACACACACACACCCCATCCACCTCCTGGCATGCAAATGTAAGCACTGGCACATACGCACACATGTATACGTACATGGGTGCATGCGCGTGCACACACACACACACACACACACACAGACACACATGGCTGCTGCTTGCTCTCTCCTGCCTCCCTCAGCCTTTGTATATGTTTTGCTATTATCTTGGGTGAGTTCACCTTCAACTCCAAGCCTCTAAGCAGGCGGGGACCTTGATTTTCTAAGTCACCCTGAAGATCATGGTTCGGAGGGGTCATAGAAAGGCACTGAGCTGTATGATTTGCACATGGGTGTGGGAGTCAGCCAGCCCAGTTCGAGTTCCTGCTCTGCTAGGCAGTGGTCCTGGACAAGTTACTTAACCTTTCTGTGCTTCAGCTTCCTTATCTGTAAAATGAGGATGATGAAAGTAGTCACCTCATAGGGGCATTGTCAGGATTAAACAAGACAACACACCTGTCACTGTGTCTGGTCTGCTATTGGCGATGGTGTTGAAGATATGATGACAAATGTGCAGGACTGGTCTCCTGCACAGACAATGCAGCATCACTGTGAGGGTTCTCACTGAAATATATTTCCCCCATCAGTCTCTGATCAATGTCACTATCAGTCCTTTAGGTGAATGTATTTATCCCTTATTTCGCCATCCCTGGAATTCAATAGCTTTTTATCTTCATGTGAATGAGTTCAGCAGATCCCTTACAATTTAACTCTAGTTAGGGGAATGTTCCTCCCTTCCATTCTTCAGGAAATATTTACTGATCACTTCCTATGTGCTGGGTGCCAAAGACATAAAGGTGAATAAGATACAGAACCTGCTCCCCAGAAACCCCTGTCTAGAGAAGGAAACATACTATGGCAGTCAGTGAGAAAAGCTATGATGGAGATAAGCTCAGGAGTTGAGGGGGAGGCAGAACAGAGCCCCTAACTGCAGATGGAGGGGACCAAGCCTGGGAAGGTGATCTGGGGGAAATGAGTGCTCAGGTTCACTGGAAGGAGGTGACAGACGGCACCTCAGGCTGGAGGACATGAAGGGATACTGATTTTGCAGACCAAGCAATGTTGGGGTGGGGAGGGGGGCAGGGAGGCAGGGCACAGCTATGTGGAGAACAAACTGCACCCACTCAGAGGTTTTCTGGAAGCTTCTGCTGTCCTACTTTTGTGGCCTTGCCAGTGTTTTCTTCATCCGGGAATAGACTGGGGATGTCTACTGCTAAGACCGGACAAAGCATCTGGCTTTGTATAGGGAACTGGCTTGTTGAAACTGAGAATCATGTTCAAGTCTTGTTGGGATGACAGTGAAGGGCAGATAGACGTCAAAGGATGTCCCCATAGTCAGCTCACTGGGTGCACACTCTTATCTCCGGGTTTGATAGTGTCTCTCTCGTTTTCTGCTGTTTGGATGCTGTTGAATAAATGCTCACGTGCTGTGACTCCCCTTCAGCCCCGTTTGTGCAGCCCTCACCAGCTAGTGTGGCTCCTCTGCCTGTGCTGTTGGAGCGATATCCCTGCAGCCAACCAGTGCAGCCTGCCTTTATTTTACTGAGGCTCAGAGAGGTCATGTGAGTTTGGGGCCAGTGGCAGAGCTGGGGCTTTGTTCCAGGGCTTCTGCCTTCATGCCCGGTTCCTTGCCTGCCCTCCTTGTGTTTGCCATAGAGGTGCTGGCACTTCAGTCCCAGGACTCAAAGGGAAGCTGCAATGCCAGAGGAGAAAGGACCAGGCTTTACAGGAGAGACAAGCTCAGAAGTCCACCCCCAGTCTCTCTACCTTGGGCCATCTGCCCACTCCGAGTCACTTGCTTCTATTGCTCCAGTTTGCCTCCAAGCCTAATAACACTGCTTTTAAAAATAGTATTCTTATTGATGTAGAATATACATATAGACATGAACACAAATCGTTAAGTGCACAGCTTGATGAATTTTCACAAACTGGACACACCCATGTAAGCAACATTCAGATGAAGAAAAAGAACATTTATTAGCACCTTGGAATATTATGTCACGTCTCCTGCCAGTACCTGTCCACCTACTCCTCCCCCAAAGTAACCATTATACTAACTTCTTTATTTTGTTTTATTTTCTTTTATTTTCATTTTTAATAGAGACAGGGTCTCCTTGTGTTGCCTAGGCTAGTCTCGAATTCCTAGGCTCAAGGGATCCTCCCACCTTGGCCTCTCAAAATGTTGGGATTACAGGTGTGAGCCACCACTCCTGGCCTATACTAGCTTCTAATACAATAGATTTATTTTGCCTGTTTTTGAACTTCATATAAATGGAATGATATAGTATGTAAGCTTTTTAAAAATTAAAACAAGTTGTTTTTTTTTTTAAGAGACAGGGTCTCACTATGTTGCCCAGGCTTGTCTTGAACTCCTGGGCTCGTGATCCTCCTGCCTCAGCCTCCCGAATAGATGGGATTACAGGCACATACCACCCACCTGGTTTCCTAATATGTTAGCTTTTTGTGTCTGGCTTCTTTTGCTCAATATTATGTTTGTAAGATTCACTTACATTATTGCATGGAGAAATAGTACATTCTTTCTCATTACTTTCTAGTGTTCCACTGTCTGAATTTACCTCATTCTATTTCTGCATTCTACTGTTGAGCTTTTCCCATTTTTTGCTATTATATATAGTGCTGCTATGAATATTTGCTGATGAATGGAATTTCTGGGTCATAAAGTATGCATGTGTTCAGTTTTAGTAGGTAATGCCAAACAGTTCTCAATAGTTGTTGAACCAATGTATACTCTCACCAGCAATACATCAGAGTTCCAATTGCTCCACATCCTCATCAACACTTGGTATTCTCTGTCTTATTATTTTAACCACTTTGCTGGATGCATGGTGGTATTGCATTGTGAGTTTAATTTTTGTATTTCTCTAATGACTAATGAAATGAAAACTGTTTTCTTTTGTGTATTAGATATTTGAATGTCCTTTTTTGTGAATGCTCATTCAATTTTTTTGCCAATTTTTCATTGTTTTTTTCTTGCTCTTTAAAAAAACATTTATTATTACTGATTTGTTTGTTGGTTGGTTTGTTAGAGATAGGATCTTGCTCTGTCACCCAGGCTGGAGTGCAGTGGCACAATCATAGCTCATTGCAGCCTCGAACTCCTGGCCTCAAGTGATCCTCCTGCCTTGGCCTCCCCAAGTGCTAGAATTACAGGCATGAGGCACTGCTGGACCGGTTTTCTTTTTCTTATTGATTTTCAAGAGTTCTATCTATATCTATATATCTGTATTTTCATCTCTATCTCCTGGATATGCATCTTTTGGTGAATATATATTTTACATATATATTTTCTCATCCTGCAGCTTGTCTTGTCACTCCCTTCAAAGTGTCTTTTGATGAGCATAACTTCTTAATTGTAATGTTGGCCAATGTATCAATTTATCCTTCATGGCTAAGTGTTTTTTGTGTTCTTTTTAAGAATACTTTGCCAACTTTAAAGTCATGAAGATATCCTACGTTTCTACTAGAACCTTTATTGTCGTATTGTTTCCATTTGGATCTACAATCCATCTGGAGTTGATTTTTGTGTATGCCATGAGGTAGGGGTCAAGATTCATTTAAAAAATACAGCTTGGCACCATCTTGACCTCTGACCCCATCCACTCCCAACGAAAGCCCTACTTTAATCAAGAAGGGCTTTTGTGTCCAAATGTGTCCTTTGACAGCTGAATTCAAGAGCGGCCCTCTGGGCCTCTGAGTAGGGGCCAGAGCTCAGCTCAACATGGGAGGTCCCAAAGTGTGCTTGGCCCACCACTCCCAGGGAAGTGGCCTGGCAGATAAGAAAAACAGGGACAGAGGGATGAAGCACCTTCTCCATCTTTTGGCTGGGACTCTTTTACCCACTGAACTCCTGTGACGGGACTTAAAGATGCCCACGGAGTCCTAACTCAAGGGTTCCAATTCAGAACCTTGGGACTGCCTGCTTTCATACTCTGCCCATATTTATTCACTCAACAAATGTTCAGTTGCCTACTCTGTATTGGCCACTGGTCACTGATGATACAACAGTGAACAAAATGGACAACAAATCCCACCCTCATGAACCTAACATTCTGGTTGGGGTAGAGGCAATTAGAATACAGGCATACCTCAAAGATGTCGCAGGCTCAGTTCCAGGCCACCAAAGTAAAGCAAATATTGCAATAAAGCAAGTCACATGAATTTTTTAGTTTCTAATGCATACAGAAATTATGTATACACTGTACTGTAATCTACTGAGTGTGTAATAGCATTATGTCTAAAAAAAGTAGCTGCTTTAATTTTAAAATCTTGTTAAAAATATTAATGATCATCTGAGCCTTCAGTGAGTTGTAATTTTTTTGCTGGTGGAGGGTCTTGCTTTAGCGTTGATGGCTGTTGACTGATCAGGGTGGCGGCTGCTGAAGGTCGGGTTGGCTGTGACAATGTCTTAAAATATGACAGTGAAGTTTGCGTCATTGATGAACTCTTCCTTTCATAAAATATTTCTCTAGTATGCAATGTTGTTTGATACCATTTTACCACAGTAGAACTTCTTTCAAAATTAGAGTGAATCCTCTCAAATGTTGCTGCTGCTTTATCAACGACGTTTATGTAATATTCTAAATCCTTTGTTGTCATTTAAATAGTGCTCACAGCGTCTTTACCAGAGTAGATTCTCAAGAAACCACGTCCTTTGCTCATCCACAAAAGCAATTCCTCACACACTAAAATTTTATTACGAGATTCACTTCTGATTCTAGTTCTCTTGCTATTTCCACCACATCTGCAGCTACTTCCTCACTGAAGTCTCGAACCCCTCAAAGTCATTCGTCAGGGTTGGAATCAATTTCTTCCAGACTCCTATTAATGTTGATATTTTGACACCTCCTCTCATGATCATGAATGTTCTTAATAGCATCTAGAATGGTGAATTTTTTCTTTTTTTTCTTTCTTTTTTTTTGAGATGGAGTCTTGCTCTGTTGCCCAGACTGGAGAGGAATCTCGGCTCACTGCAAGCTCCGCCTCCCGGGTTCATGCCATCCTCCTGCCTCAGCCTCCTGAGTAGCTGGGACTACAGGCACCCACCACCACGCCCGGCTAATTTTTTGTATTTTTAGTACAGATGGCGTTTCACCATGTTAGCCAGGATGGTCTCGATCTCCTGACCTCGTGATCTGCCCGCCTCAGCCTCCCAAAGTGCTGGGATTACAGGCATGAGCCACTGTGCCTGGCCTAGAATGGTGAATCTTTTTGAGGAGGTTTTCAATTTACTTTGCCCAGATCCATCAGAGAAATCACTATCTATAGCAGTGATAGCCTGACAAAATGCATGTCTTTTTTTTTTTTTTTTTTTCTCATGCTTGTAACTCCAGCACTTTGGGAGGCCGAGGTGGGTGGATCACAAAATGTATGTCTTTACAAAATGTATGTCCTTACAAAATAAGACTTAAATAATAAGACTTGAAAGTCAAAAGTATTCCTTGGTCCATGGGCTGCAGAATGGTCTTTGTGTTAGCAGGCACAAAAACAGCATCCATCGCCTTGTACACTTCCATCAGGGCTCTTGGGTGGCTAGGTGCATTGTCAGTGACCAGTAATATTTTGAAAGGAATCTTTTCTTCTGAGCAGTAGGTCTCAATCGTGGGCTCAAAAAATTCAGTAAAGTATGCTGCAAACAGATGTGCTATCTTCCAGGATTTGTTGTTCCACTTATAGAACACAGGCAGAGTAGATTTAGCATAATTCTTAAGGGCCCCAGGATTTCCAGGATAGTAATTCAGCATTGGCTTCAACTTAAAGTCATTAGCCCCTAACAAGAGAGTCATCCTGTCCCTTGAGGCTTTGAAGCCTGACATTGACTTCTCCTCTCCAGCTGTGAAAGTCCTAGATGTCATCTTCTTCCAGTAGAAGGCTGTTTCATTTACAAGGGGATGGTGGTCGCCTGTAACCCCATTGGGAGGCCGGTGGCAGTAAGCAGTGACCAAGACTGAGCCTGGATGACGAGAGATTTCAAGAAAGAAAATCTGTTGTTTAGTGTAGCCACCTTCATCAGTGATCTTAGCCAGCTCTTCTGGATAACTTGGTGCAGCCTCTCCATCAGCACTTGCTGCTTCACCTTGCACTTTTATGTTATGGAGATGGCTTCTTTCCTTAAATCTCATGAACCCATCTCTGCTAGCTTCAGATTTTTCTTCTTCTTTTCTTTTTTTTGAGATGGAGTCTTGCTCTGTCGCCCAGGCTGGAGTGCAGTGGCGCGATCTCGGCTCACTGCAAGCTCCGCCTTCCGGGTTCACGCCATTCTCCTGCCTCAGCCTCCTGAGTAGCTAGGACTACAGGCGCCTGCCACCACGCCCGGATAATTTTTTGTATTTTTGGTAGAGACGGGGTTTCACCATGTTAGCCAGACTTCGTGATCCTCCTGACCTCGTGATCCTCCTGCCTCGGCCTCCCAAAGTGCTGGGATTACAGGCGTGAGCCTCTGCGCCCGGCCCCAGATTTTTCTTCTGCAGCTTCCTCACCTCTCTCAGCCTTCACAGAATTGAAGAGTTAGGCTCTTGCTCTGGGTTAGGCTTTGGCTTAAGGGAACGTTGTGGCTGGTTTGATCTTCCATCCAGACCACTCAAACTTTCTCTGTATCAGCAATAAGGCTATTTCACTTTTTTTTTTCTTTTTTTTTGAGATGGAGTCTCGCACTGTTGCCCAGGCTGGAGTGCAGTGGCACAATCTCAGCTCACTGCAACTTCCACCTCCCAGGTTCAAGCGATTCTCCTGCCTCAACCTCCTGAGTAGCTGGGATTACAGGCGTGTGCCACCACGCCTGGTTAATTTTTTTGTATTTTTAGTAGAGACGGGGTTTCACTATGTTGGCCAGGCTGGTATCCAATGCCTGACCTCGTGATCCACCTGCCTCGGCCTCCCAAAGTGCTGAGATTACAGGCGTGAGCCACTGCACCTGGCCTCACTTTCTTATTATTGGTGTTTTCACTGGAGTAGCACTTTTAATTTCATCCAAGAACTTTGCCTTTGCATTCACAACTTGACTAAATGTTTGGCGTAAGAGGTCTAGCTTTTGGCTTATCTTGCCTTTCAACGTATCTTCTTCACTAAGTTTAATCACTTCTAGCTTTTGATTTAAAGTGAGAAATGTGTGACTCTTCCTTTCACTTGAATGCTTATTGGCTAATGGAGGGCTATTAATTGGCTTGATTTCAATATTATTTTGTCTCAGGGAATAGGGAGGCCCTAGGAGAGGAACAGAGATGGGGAAATGGGCAGTGAGTGGAGTGGTCAGAATACACATGTTGCCCCAAGCAATTATAGTAGTAACATCAAAGATTGCTGATCACAGGTCACTATAATAGATATAATAATAATGATAAAATTTGAAAGCCCACTGCAGTGGCAGACACCTGTAAATCCCAGCTACTTGAGAGGCTGAAGCATCACTCGAGCCCAGGAGTTTGAATCCAGCCTGGGCAACATAGCAAGACTGTCTCTCTCTCTCTCTCTCTCTCTTTTTTTGACAGAGTCTTGCTCTGTCACCCAGGCTGGAGTGCAATGGCGTGATCTTGGCTCACTGAAACCTTGGCCTCCTGGGTTCTAAGTCATTCTCTTGCCTCAGCCTCTGGAATAGCTGGGATTACAGGCACGCACCACTATGCCCAGCTAATTTTTGTATTTTTAGTAGAGACGGGGTTTCGCCATGTTGGCCAGGCTGGTCTCAGACTCCTGACTTCAAAATGAAAAAGTTTGAAATATTTCAAGAATTACTAAAATGTAACACACAGACATGAACTGTGCACATGCTGTTGGGAAAGTGGCACCAATAGCCTTGTTTGATGCAGGGTTGCCACGGACCTTCAATTTGTAAAAAATGCAGTATCTTTGAAGCACTATAAAGTGAAGCACAATAAAATGCAGGATGCCTGTATAAACAAGTAAAATGTAGAAAGGAAAGTATGAAAAAAGATGATGGCTGCTATGGAGAAAAATAAAACAGGAAGGAGAAATAACGAGTGCTGGGTGGTTAATTTTAAGTTGGGTGTTCCGGGCAGGGAGGCATCACTGAGAAGGTAACATTTGTGCAAAGACAAAAGAGCCCTGCAGATAACCGGGGGAAGAGCAGTCTTAGTAACAGGAGCAGCAAATACAAGATCCCAGAGGCAGGAAATGGTTACACAGGTGCTGGAAGAGCTGAGAAGCCAAAGAGGTACTGGTGAAACAATTTAGCAGAAGCCACTACCACTCCTAGGCTAGAGAGGAAAAAGAAGGAAGTAGTGTTTTGGGAACCCAAGGATGGGGTCACCCAGCGGAAGCTGCAACCATCGTGGGCCCGTGGGCCAAGAGCTGGAGCCATGGAGGAAATGTGGCTGCAGACACTACCCAGGTAGTGTCTTGAGGATTTTTTTTTGAGACAGAGTCTCGTCTGTCCCCCAAGCTGGAGTGCAGTGGCAAGATCTTGGCTCACTGCAACCTCCACCTCTCCAGTTCAAGCAATTCTCCTGCCTCAGTGTCCCGAGTAGTGGGATTACAGGCGTGTGCCACCATGCCAGCTAATTTTTGTATTTTTAGTAGAGATGGGGTTTCAGTGTGTTGGCCAAGCTGGTCTCGAACTCCTGACCTCAAGTGATCTGCTCACCTCGACCTCCCAAAGTGCTGGGGTTACAGGCATGAACCACCACACCCACCGTACCCTGACTTTTATCTTGCTCCCTCTCTCCAGTCTCCTGCCAGAACCTCCTACTGGCTAAACCTGGCTAGCAGCCAGTTGCTAACAGGCACTGGTAAAAGCAGTCTACCAGGGCAGCCTCCTGAGATACAGACCAGAGCAGGAGAGAGGAAAACTGGATTTGAAAATGGACCTTTCAACAATGAGGTATCTTCTCATACTCACTAGCATGGCTAAAACCAAAACGACTGATCCTACCAAATGTTGGCAAGAAGAGGGAGGAACTGGAACTCTCTTCCATTGCTGGTCATGTGTAAGATAGTAAAATCATGTTAGAAAACTGTTTGGCAGCAGCCTGGGCAACATAGCAAGACTCCATCTCTACAAAAAAAATCAAAAAATTAGCCAGGCATTGTGACTTATGCCTGTAGTCCCAACTACTCGGGAGGCTGAGAAAGGAAGATCATGTGAGCCTAGCAGATCGAGGCTTCAGTGAGCTATAATTGTACCACTATGTTCCAGCATGGATGACAGAAAGAGACCTGGTCTTAAAAATAAAAAGAAAAGAAAAGAAAAGAAAAGAAAACTGTTTGGCAGTTGCTAGTAAAGTTGAATGCACACCTAACCTATGACCCAGCAATTCTACTCCTATGGATATCCCCAAAGAGAAATGAGAACATAGGTCCAGAAAAAGACTTGTACAAGAATATTCATACCAGCAATGTCAGTAAAGCCAAGAAACTAGAAACAATGTCAAATGTCCACCAGTGGGAAAATGGATTAAATATTGTGGTACATTCATACAGCGGAATATGTATTACAATAAAAATAAACTGATTACCGCTACACGCAATGATATGAATGAACCCCAAGACACGCTGAGTGAAATACGCCAGACACAAAAGAGAATGGATGATCAAACCAGCCACAATGTTCCCTTAAGCCAAAGCCTAACGAGCAAGAGCCTAACTCTTCCGAGTAGCTGGGACTACAGGCACCCGCCACTACGCCCAGCTAATATTTTTTATTGTGTGACTCCACTTATATCCAAAGATGCAAAACTAACCTGTGGTGACAAGGGGTCCAAAAAATGGTTGCCTGGAGGAAGGAGGACTGACTGGGAAGGGACACAAGGGAACCTTTCTGGGATTATGGAAATATTCCCTACATTCATCTGGATGTTGATAATGCAGACACATTTGGCAAAACTCATCTAACTGTCCACTTCAGATCTGTGCATTTTACTTTATACAAACTACACCTCAATAAAGGAAGCAAATGCAAAAACCGACAAAAAAGACTTAGACCTCTGTCTCCCCTTCCTCTGCCATCAGCCTAGCTTGGGCCTCCGTGCAGGACTGGGACTGCTGTTTCATCTCTCAGCTGTCAGCCATCTGCAGCAGGCCCCCATGGCTCTCCCACATCCTGCGCACAACAGCAGATCCATCTTTCTGAAGCAGCTGCAGGGGAGAGCAAGGAGCTCTGGGCTTGGAGCTTAAGGATCGCGGTTCAAATCTCAGCTCCATCTCTTTCCAGCTATGTCACTTGGGTGAGCCACACTGCTTCTCTGAGTCTTCTTTCTTCATCTGAAAAATGGGAACACAACACCTCCTTCAGAGGACTTGTTGGGAGGATGAAAATGGGATTTTGTCTGTGAAAGGGCTTTAGAAACAAGAATCCAGCAACCATAGGGTGCGGTTCATACCACCCAATTGCTTAGGAAGTTTTGTGGAACTTTCCAATGGATCATTGGTCCCAGTTATTCACTCTTAGTTTCTACGTCCTATACCATCACTCCCTTTGTCATGTGACTTTACTTTCCCGCCACACTGGTGGTAGGCTTGGTCATGGTGGACTTGCTTTGGCCAATGCCATGTCAATCAATGGATTTGACCAGAATACAGGATTAAAAATGTCTGTGCTCTTTGGCTTGGTCTCTTGTCTCTAGAGTTTCTGTAATTGCCATGCTGGCTCAAGGAGAACATGGAGCAGTCTGGAGCCCAACCCAAAGTCCGTGAGTGAGAAGACAAAGGCTTGTTGTAAGCCGTGATAGTGTTCATTTGATTTGCTAAGCAGCACTGCTGTGGTAAGAACTGACTAATACAGCCTCAAGGTCATCGTCATCTCCAAGCAGGTCTCCCTCCACCTACCTCTCCAGCCCCATTCCAACAACTCGATTCCAGTCAAACCAGTCCATTCAGCATCCCACAAAATGTAGCATTCCCTCTCACTCCCACTTGCCTAACTTAATGTGCAGTTTTCCCTTCCTATCCTTCTTCTTATTGAAAGCCAAAGTTTTCCCCCTTTACTCAGTCTATATCAGTCATACCTATCCTTCGAAAGGTAACTGAAGTACCACCTCCCTTAGGAAGCTTTCCTTGATGCCCCCCACTGTGGTGCCAGCTCCCTCTGCTGAGCTCCTGCAGCCCTACAGGTCCGTGTCTTTTATGGGATGCTGAGCACACTCTGACCAGAATCGTAGTCAGCTGAATCTTTCCAAGTGAATAGTGACGTCTTTCATCTCGTCTGTGGTTTAGGAGTTTTCCTGAGGATGAAATTGGTGCTTGGGAAATACTTGTTGAATGAATGAATGAATAAATGATTGGGTGAACGAAAAGACGAATCAATGATAGCTCCTGTGTAACCTGTTGCAGAACATCCAACTTTCTTAAAATTGTGATCTGCAAGTCTAGCTTCGGGCTCAATTTAGAAGTTCCAACCGGAATGGAGAAAGGGGCAGTGAACATCACCCACCCAGGAAGAGACAGGACATATTTGCCCCATGGGGTCATGGAGAAAAGAAGGGTGGTAGCCCTGACCCTATACTTATCCCTTCCCTGTGCTCACCCCATTTCCTTTCCTATCCCTATCTGCATGTCACTGAATGGCTATAAGGACTTTCTGACTGTAACCTCTCAACCAGACAGCTAGAATCTACATGGTGTCTTACTTATCTTGGTTTTCATCTTAGTGTGGGTGCCCAGTGCTTTGCATACAGCAGGTGCTCAATGAATGTTCAATGTCTAAAGGAATGAATCATATGCTCTTTTAAAGTTTGACTGGAAAATTATTTTATATTTGGCAGTTTGGGGCCCAGTCTCCCTGAGTTCAGAATCGTCTAAAAATTCCAACACCAACTATTTTGGGTTTGGGGTGATGATGGCAGAGACTAACATCTTTCTGAAAGTTAATGGGCATCTCTGTTGCTTAAAGGAGCCTTCTGGGTGGGCAAGGGGGCATCCATTAGAAAGTCCCTCTTCAGAATTCCCCCCACACTCACATATCTACCTAATGACTAAAACATGGGGGTTAAAAAGTCCCTCTTAAAACTCAGACACTCCTTTAGGAAGATGCTACCACCTGACCAAAAGCTAAAGACCTTGGCTGGGTGATGTTACAGGCAACAGGCAGAAGGGAAGGTTTTGCTCAAGGTCAGGCTCACAGAGCTAGGCTGGTGGCAGAGTGGGGGGACCAGGTTGAGCAAGAGCCAGAGAAGGGAAATTAAAGGCGGTGGGGCTGGGCACAGTTTGTCCCACCTGTAATCCCAGCAGTTTTGGAGGTGGAGGCAGGAGGATCGCTTGAACCAAGGAGTTTGAGACCAGCCTGGGCAACACAGCAAGATCCCATTTCTACAAAAAAATTGTAAAATTAGCCGAGCGTGGTGGTATGTTCCCGTAGTCCCAGATACTCAGGAGGCTGAGGCAGGGAGATCATGTGAGCCATGGAGGCTCGATCATGATTGAGTCACTGCATTCTAGCTTGGGTGACAGAGTGAGACCCCCCATCTCAAAAAACACAAAAGGGGAGGGAGTAGATTTTAAGACAAATGTTCCTCACCCTGCACTTTTATATAGGTCCCTGGGACATAGGCCTACATATGGAGGGGTGGATTAACTTGAGTCTCCTTGTGGATTCCTATGCCTGGGTTCTTATTCCCCTAAACAGTGTGAAGGAGTAGATGCTGGGGTAATCATAAGTGAGAGAGAAACCTATTTCTTTTTTTTTTGAGACAGGGTCTCACTTTGTTGCCCAGGCTGGAGTGCAGTGGCACAAACATGGCTCGCTGCAGGCTTCTCAACCTCCCAGGCTCAGGTGATCCTCCAACCTCAGCCTCCCAATATTGGGAGTACAGGCATGCACCACCATGCCTGACTAATTTTTTGTATTATTTGTAGAGATGGGGTTTTGCTATATTGCCAGGCTGGTCTCAAACTCCTGAGCTCAAGGGATCCTCCTGCCTTGGCCTCTCAAAGTGCTGGGGTTACAGGTGTGCACCAAGGTGCCTGGCCAGAAACCTGTTTTTATGGCTTGGCCATGAATGCCTACTTGGGTGGGGAGGAGGAAGGAGGCACCTGGATGGGAGTCCAGGAGAGGAGGGCAGGAGAGTTGGGGCCTGAGAAAAAGAGTCTTGGGATCACACTGCCTCCATCTCACTCTGCAGGTAAGGCCCAGTGCCCACCCTTCCCCAGGGCACAGCGGTAGGGGGTCCAGGGTTAAGCCTTCTGCAGCTGATGCAACTGGCCAGGGGTGAAGGAGGAGAAGGAGGTAAGTGAATTAAGGAGTCATAACTCCTAGAGAGTGACCCCAGTGCTCTATGGGGCCCACCTGAGCCCCACATCTTCAGGATTTATGCAGTTGCCATGTCTCCTTGAGGCCCTGCCTCCTAACTCAAGTCACCAGATTATTTATTCCTGCTGGTGTCAGCTGAGGGGACTGAAATCAACACCAGCTCACCCAGAGCACACAGGGGAGCAAGTAGGGGAGAAGGATCAGGGCAAGAGCAGTGTATCCATGCAGACAGACAGACAGACACACACACACACACACACACACACACACACACACACACACACGCCAGAATGGGCCCACAACCCCATCCCCCACAGCCACGATGGAAGTCTGCAAGCCCCAAGATAGACCCAAGCGCCTAGTCCTGACAGCGCCCAGGGAATTGTGGAGGTTATTTTAAGGTTGTTTCCACATCCTTATCTCCCCCGCCCCCATCCAACAAACAGTCAGACAAAAACAAACAGGCCAGCGGAGGCCTGGGCTGTTCACATGGAGAGGCGGACCCCTCCATCCCTCCTCCACTCTCAGACTCCTCCCAACCAAATTCCTCCAGGCAGGGCCCCTATCGCCTCATTCATCTCTTCTGAGGGGGCTAACCCTGCTGTCCATTCTGAAAAGCTGGTTCCTCTAATTGCTTTTTCCTCCCCTATTTCCTAGGAATTCACTGGCAGGGCCTTAGATAGGATGGGATCGGGCTTTTGCTGGCCAGGTGAGCCCCTGCACTTCCTCACTGAGCCCACCATCTTGGCCGTTTGGGTTGGAGATGCCAAGTGGACTGTTGGTTTTTGCTGTAGGGTAATTTGTGACCTCTGTATGAGACCCTCCCCGCAAAATACTCAACTCCTGTCTCTGCAGAGAAGGAAGCTTTATAAGCGGAAGGAAAAGCCAAAGCAGGATATAAGAGGGCCATACGGTGAGGGGCTTCTGTGTGTGCCAAGCCCTGTTGGAGTGGAGGGGGGACTTGCAGAAAGAGAACTATAAGACACTCATTTAGTCAGCAAATGTTTCCTGGGTGGTTACTATGGGCCAGCACCATTCTAGGCACTGCAGAGTAGCCGGTGAACCTGACAGCCTAGGCTGGCCCTCCTGGAGCTTAAATTGTAGGTGGGGGAAAGAAAGAAGGCCAGGGATGTGTCTGGAGCCAGGTGAAGAGGGGAAGAGCAAAATAAGACTGAGTTGGAGAGGTGGGGCCCAGGGCAGTTTGGCAGGCTCTTACCAGTTCAGATTTTATTGTAAATGAAATGGTAAAGGAAGGGGTCCCAGGGTCCCTCCCTAGGCAGATCCTTGAGAGCGCATGTTTGTTGAGAGAGAAAGGGAACATCTAAACGATGAAAGCAGCCTCCTAGGAGCTGGGATTCTCTGTGAGGGATGCACGGTCCCACTTACTGAGGTGAGAGGCAGGGGTTCTCCCTGCTAATCTCAACTAAGGGAGCTGTAGACTGGTCCAGGCTTCTCGCTTCCCCTACCCCTTCCCCTCCCATTCATCTCTATTCACCAACTCCCCCCTCCCCACTCCCTGCCTCCTCACCCCACCCCCTGCTTCCCACTTTTTCTCTGTACTCCCCATCTGGCCTTCCAGGTGCCAAGTGGCCTTTGCGTCCCCATCTGACTTAGGTCAGGGTCTCAGGAGTTCTGGGTCTGGGTGTTTGGGCTCTGTGGACAGTCAACATGGCAAAGGCAGCCCGGGGGCACAATCCAGACGTGACCCCAAGCCTTCTGGGCCAGCCTGAGCCCTGGTCAAGGAGCAGAGCCCTATCTCCCATCTTGCACCCAGCACCTCCACCTAGTCCCACCCCTATCTGTCTCTCTTGAGGCTACAGCTCCTCCTTTATCCCCAATGCAGCCTGGACATTCTTAGGACAGACGTCTGAGCCCTAGGGAGACCGAAGAGACTCATTAGGCAATCAATCAAGCAGTCAATCAGTCAATCAACCAGCAAGGCAGGGACAAAGCTCCAACTGAGAAGAGATTGACTAATTTGGAAATTTGTGGATGTTTAATCAAAATGAAGAAACTCTGCCCTGCTTCAGAAGAAAAGAGTGTCCTTCCAGCGACCGTTTGGTGGCTTTTGTGTTTTTTTCTGTAGGGGAGGGGCAGGAGGCAGGCTCTTACTTGATTATCTGAGGGTGGGGGCTGGTAAATGAGTGGGAAGTTGGGGGTGCGGGGTCTCTGTCTTCCCCCGCATCCATAACTCGCTTCTTCCAACCCAGATGGTGGGTGCCGTCCACAGGTTAGGCCTCAGTGTTGGCAGCAGCAGGGGCTCTGCCCGGCGCTTCCTACCCCACCTCCACAACTCCATCCCTTGGCCTCTCTCTCTTCCCTCTATTCTCCCAGCGTCCCTCCAGCTCACAGTGGCTTTGGCGTGGGCTAGAGTAGGAGGGGACGGTAAGATCATCAAGGTCCCTTGGGGCCCAAGAAGTCCCAACAGTGGCCAGCGCCTGAAGGCAGAGTAAGGACCCAGGGTGTCGCAGAGTTCCACCCGGAGCCTTTCTTGGATTCAAGCCTGAGCCGCAACCCCCACTTTCTGGCACAAAGCTGGCGGCGGCGCCTCCCTAAAAGCGCGCCCCGAAGCCCCGCGGGGTGTCCATCCGGCTCCTCCGCTTGGGTCAGCCCAGCTGCGGATTCACCCCACCTAGGCCTGGCAGCCGACCCCTCCTCTCCCCTCCTCCGTCTCTCTTCAGTCCTCTCCTTCCCTCCCACTGCGCGTTAGCGCTCTGCGCCCTGGAGACGGCGGGTCATCCCCCCTCGGCGCTGCGCAGTGCCCGGGCCTTGAACTTCCCCGGCCCCCGCGCTGGCCCAGCTGGCTCTCGCCGTCCAGTCCGGCTTAGCAGCTCGCTCTGGGTGCCTAGGGCGCGCGGCCGGGCCCCGGCTGTCCCTGATGGCGCGGGTGGGGCGGGGCGCTCGGGGACCCCCAGACTCTCCAGGGTGGAAAAGGAAGGCGTCTCCTCTTCCCGAGCTCGAGCGGGGAGACTGTGTGGGGAGCGGCGCCCCGAGAAGGCGAGGACGAATGCAATGCCTGGCCCTCGCCGCCGTCTCAGCTCAGTGTCTTTGCACGTTCTGGAAGGTCGGATGTGTTTGAAGAATGTTTGAAGAATGCAGTCTGCACCTCCGGCTGGGGCTGTTGAGTGTGCCCAGAGAAACTTGCCCCAGAAACGTGCGCGCGCACACACACACACGCGCGCACACACACGCACACCCCTCTTCCTCAGGCCGCCGCTCACTCTTGGGGATCTCACTTTTCTTCTCGTTCAGGGACTCCTACGGTTGCCCCTCTTCGCCGCCCTTCGCATCAACCCCTTCCTTCCCTCTTCCCCACCTCTCTCACTGTCAGCGCCTACCGCTTTGTCTGTCTGTCTGTCTCTCACCGTCTCTCTCACTCACTCGGGGTGTTTATTTAATTGTTTCCCCGAGCTCCGAGGCAGGCTCTCCTGCCGTCAAACTCTGCCATCCCCACTCTGCCTGTGTAATTTAAAGCTGTAGTTAAATTATGACTTCTCCGGACCTGTTGTGGCACCTACGCCTAAGCCTAATTAAATGATCACATCCATTCTGAAGGCAGCTCTCTTCTCCCCTCCAACGTTAATTACAACATAAGAGGCTTTAATGGCCCGCCTCACCTCCAGCTCCTGGAAAGAAAGGTCAGGCGATTAATTTTCGTCATTAATCTTTTCCCAATGTGGACACTGTGCTGTCACCGGAGGCTATTAAGCCCCCTTTGTCCCCCCTTCCAGCCTCCCTCACCCCTCACCCCCTCCTCCCTGAGTGACTGCAGAGAAGGAAAATATTTAAGAATCACTTTGTCTCTCTGCTTTCCCCTCACCCCCTTTCCTAGAGACAGATTCTCCTTGGGGGTCTCCGGGGTGGGGTAGTGGGGGAGGCCACCAAGTTTGTTTCCCGGTGGCTTCAGACAGCACCTCTGAAGACTGCTCATGTCTGAAATGTTATGAATCCAGCAGTCAGGCTGGGGAGCAGAGGGGCTGGGTCTGTGGCCTTCCATCACTCCCAGGTTGGGGAGGAGGCAGGGCCTGCCACCCTTGTGTGGAGGGAGAGATGAGGACAGGGCTGCCACTTGTCCACCCTCCACCTGGATCCCTATAGAAAAAAGCACTGTGTTGGCACCTAGGGCTTTAGCATCTAAGAAAGACCGTTTTTTTCCTGCGCAGGCCTGGGTTTCTTCTCCGTAACCTCCCACTTTTTCTTTATTCCTTTCTCCCTCACCCTGCAACTTCAGCTTCATTAAATGGGCGATAATCTAGATTTCTGCAGTTGTGGGGGCTGAGCAATGGCAACTCTCTGGGGAAGCCAGTTCCAGACTCATGCCTAGGACCTGGGCATCCTAGTGGTGGTCCTGGGCTCAGAGTGAGGAGTGGTCAGTAGGGAGGGGCAGCAGATAGAGAAAGACTGCCTGTGAGGGCCTAGGGGCACATGAGTGCCTGCAGACTGTGGAGGGCCTGAGACCACGCCTTTCCAGCATTCCCACTTTCCGAAGCAGGCAAAAGAGAGGGAGAAAGAGGAATGTGAGCAGACTCTCTGTAGACAGCTTTTATTTCAATCCCAGAATTTATTTGCTTTAAAATTCTAATCCAGAACAGAGCTCCCAGGAAGTGGAGGAGGTGAGGGCGTGGCCAGAAGGGGCATCAACCTGGCAGAAGCACAAGGGGTGCCATGCAGGTGGGGGACATTCTGACGATACAGGGAGGCTCTGGCCACTGCTCTCTGTGGGGCCCAGCCCTGTCCCAGGGAAGACGGTTTAAGGGTGCGGGCCAGTAGGGTGATGATTAAAAAGTGACCACACCAGGGGGTATGGTGGGAGCTGCATGGAGGGTGGGAGCCCATGCAGACAGGCGATACTCTGCACCCACTCATAGTCCAGCACACACATGCTGCATGCCATGCCCTGCTCTCTGCAGTGCTCCCCACACATCCACGCCACTTGTCCACACAGGCCAAGCCACCCATCCTCTCCAGGCTGATGGAACTGACGACTCCCCTGGAACGGCCTTGCTTGGAGCACAGACCCATCACCTCAAGGAAAGCTGCACTGGCCCTCCCCCAGGCCCCAGAAACCCAGGGCTGCTGTGATTTCTAGAACTTCTGGCACTATATAGAAAGATGCTAAGTAGAAGGCAAAATGTCACTGGGACCCTGAGACACACCCCCACCCCCAACCAGCCAGGAAGAAAGGGCAGCTCGGCCACAGCATTCACTGTCCCATTGTGCCCAGTGACAGAGGGAAGTGAAGCCCTTTTGGGAATCCACCAAACTTGTGTGAGGCCCTGTTCAGTTCTGGACTGGGGCAGCAGGGAAGGTGAGGAAGCGGGTTTGCAAAAGGGACTCGGAAAACCCCATCAGTGACCTGAACTGTCTTGTATCTAGCAAGGCTGGTTATGCCTAAATCACTGGTTTTTAAAAGAAGAAACTTCTAGGAAGCCCAAGAAGAGTTGGCCAGGACCCAGGAGGCTTCGATTCCTCCCACAGAGGCCTGCTTTCTAGGAAAGTGTCCCCTGTCCCCTCCACCTCCCTAGAGCTGGGCTCTGACTGGCTCCTGCCACAAGGTGGGCATCTGCATCCTCTTGTGGCCCAGAAGCAAACCTCCCCATCCAGAGTCAGCCCCTCCCCTGATGCCCGCCCCCCCCCCCAGCTCCACCCCAAGGACATTGGGGACATCACGTCCACAGAGCCCTGAACAGCCGGATAATAATAATTAATAACCATTAGGAACAATACGGAGAAGACCAGTGCCCAGTCAGCCCAATGTGCAGCCTTGGCTTTTTTCTTTCTTCTTTTTTTTTTACTTTAATGAAAACAATGATTTGACTTTGAAGAAAGTGACTTTTTTAAAGTGAAAGCTGGATTGAGTTCCTCATCCGCCCCCTCCCCCGCATGCTGCCCCCCTTCCCTTCCGAGCTCCTCCTCCCATCTTGCCCCCACCATTTTTCTCTCTCCCTTTTTTCTTTTTCTTTTAATACTCTGCGTTCTATCATGCAAATCCCCTTTCAAATTATGAGAGTATTAGAGCCATCAACGGTAATGTCACCGCCACAAAATGAGAGTGGGGACTTAAGCACCTAACGAACAATGAAATGTGCGAGCCCTGGGACAGGACAATTAAGAACTGGGCTTAGCCAGCCAGGGAAATTTATTGCTATCAAATCCATATTTCTATTTTCCCCCTGAACAGTAACCTATTTGAATATGATTAAAGGGTTTCATTACGGCAGAGAGAAAGGCCCGTGTCCCGTGGTTCCTTGTGAGCTCACAAACACAGGCTTGGAGCTGGGTGCCCCTGTGAGGATATGAGTGGGGGCCAGTTCAATTCAGGGGTCCAGAAATTGAACATTAGGGAGCCGGCTCCCTGTGTAGGTAGGTCTGGTGGAGAAAGTGGTTGGCTAGAAATGGGGTCTGGGAGTCTCTGGTTCTCTGACTCTTGGCAGAAGGTACCAGAAGGTTCATTAGCAGATGGGGAAACTGAAGCAGCTTGAGGTTGTCGAGCAACAAGAGGTTGGGCAACTTGGTGAAGGACACACAAATTTGTGAGAGTGCTAGATCCAGGATTGGATGCAAATCCAGTGCTATCCTTTCCTTTCCCCCCTTCCTCCTTTCTCCCCCTTCTTGTCTTCCTTCCTTCCCTCTTTTCCTTCATCCTTCCTTCCTCTCTCCTTCCTTCTGCCTTCCCTCTATCCCTATCTTCTTCTCCTTTCCCTCCTCCCTTTCCTCCCTTCCTCCTTCTTCCCTCTCTTCCTTCCTTCCTTTCTTCCCCTTTTTTCTTCCTTTCTCCTCTTCCCTGTCTCCATTCCTATCTCCCTGTCTTCATCCCCATCTCTCTCTCCTTTCCCTTCTTTTTTTTTTTTTGAAACGGAGTTTTACTCTTTTTGCCCAAGCTCAAGCGATTCTCCTGCCTCAGCCTCCCGAGTAGCTGAGATTACAGGCATGCGCCACCATGCCTGGCTAATTTTTGTAGTTTTAGTAGAGACGGGGTTTCTTCATGTTGGTCAGGCTGGTCTCAAACTCCCAACCTCAGGTGATCCGCCCACCTCGGCCTCCCAAAGTACTGGGATTACAGGTGTGAGCCACCACACCCGGCCCCCTTCTCCTTTTTTTTTCTTCACATTTTGTGTTCCCCCACAGTGCTAAGTGCTCTAGAGAGAAATGTACAGTCTGGAAATGTACAGTCTGGGAAATGTACAGTCTGGGGAATGCACAGTCTGGGGAAATGTACAGTCTGGGAAATGTACAGTCTGGGGAAATGTACAGTCTGGGAAATGTACAGTCTGGAAAATGTACAGTCTGGGGAAATGTACAGTCTGGGAAATGTACAGTCTGGAAAATGTACAGTCTGGGGAAATGTACAGTCTGGAAAATGTACAGTCTGGGGAATGTACAGTCTGGAAAATGTACAGTCTGGGAAATGTACAGTCTGGGAAATGTACAGTCTGGGGAATGTACAGTCTGGGGAAATGTACAGTCTGGAAAATGTACAGTCTGGGGAATGTACAGTCTGGGGAAATGTACAGTCTGGGGAATGTACAGTCTGGGGAAATGTACAGTCTGGGAAATATACAGTCTGGGGAAATGTACAGTCTGGGGAAATGTACAGTCTGGGGAAATGTACAGTCTGGCTGAGGAGATGAGATGTAGACAAGGGAGTTGAGAAGAGTTGGAGACAGTGGATGGCTGAATGTGAAGAGTGGTGCCCACGCTGAGTTCTGAAGGGGCTCAGGATGGGTTCCAACGGGCAGGGAGGGGGTGGGGTGGCAAAGCCCCAGAAAGATCTGCTGTAACACAAACAGATGGCAAAGAATTTTTCTTCCCTAAAAGTCTGCACATTATCACTCTGATCTATAGCAGAAACTTAATAAGATCTGGCTGTTGCCCCTTCCTACTTCGTCAGCTACACCTAAACCAATAATGATCATGAGCATGATACCAAGAATAATCCTAATGCTCCTGTGGATTTTCAAATCACTTAAGTTTATAATGTGCTTTCACACCCCTGTCCTCAAATTCTCAAAATAACCCTTTAAAGCGGGGCAGCTTGCCCAGCAAGCTACTCCCCAGCCCCTACTTGTGGCAGCTTTTTTCTTGCTGGAAG
The DNA here is from genome assembly GCF_009828535.3 of Hylobates moloch. Lineage (NCBI taxonomy): Eukaryota > Metazoa > Chordata > Mammalia > Primates > Hylobatidae > Hylobates > Hylobates moloch. Next base: position 39,828,443 of record NW_026652295.1, on the reverse strand, counting down.
CCCTGAACAAAAGAATTCTGGCCCGTGGAGGCACTGTAGTCCCAGCTACTTGGGAGGCTGAGGCAGGAAGATCACTTGAACCCAGGAGTTCGAGGCTACAATGAGATATAATTCTATGATTGCACCACTGCACTCCAGCCTGGGTGATAGAGTGAGACCCCCCGCCTTTTTTTTGAGATGGAGTCTTGTTCTGTCGCCAGGCTAGAGTACAGTGGCACCATCTTGGCTCACTGCAACCTCCACCTCCTGGGTTCAAGCGATCCTCCTGCCTCAGCCTCCTGAGTAGCTGGGACTACAGGCGTGCGCCACCACGCCCAGCTAATTTTTTGTATTTTTAATAGAGATGGGGTTTCACCACGTTGGCCAGGATGGTCTCGATCTCTTGACCTCGTGATCCGCCCGCCTCAGCCTCCCAAAGTGTTGGGATTATAGGCGTGAGCCACTGTGCCCGGCCAAGACCTCCTTTCTAAGAGAGAAAAAAAAAGAATAGTGGCCTTGCCAGAGAGACCAGCTGTAACTCCTGTGGCCATGGGTGTGTGGTGGATACATGGAAGATCACCCTCACGTACAGCACATGTGCACATGAGCAAACGGCGAATCCTATTCCATAGGAAATAATTAAGTGCTGAATCATGTGTACTGACCTGGGAGGAGGCTGAGATCACCCAGGGATGATTCCAGAGTGTGGGGCAGGATTTGGAGACAGAGCCCTGGCCTTCCAAATAGGCCCTGGATATGAGAGCGAGGGGAGCCCAGAGAGAGACTTGGGGAGGGGCAGCCAGCCAGGTTGGGGATCTGAGAAGGGATGCGTTGATGGTACCACTAGAGTGAGGGGAGGGAGGGCAAGGTTTGAAGTCAAGGTCGGTGTGCTCCTCAGCTCCTCCAGCCTTGGTCTTCTCCTCCTCTAGCCTTTCTGGTTCCCTGTCTTGTCTTCTGGTGCTTCCCCTTTCCCTTCCTGGGACAACCCTGAGTTTCATACCTGGAGCTCCCAGAGACTGCAGTGTTGCACCCTGGGAAGCTGGATGAGGCAGCGCTACCAACACTAGGGTCTGCCTTCAGGCGCCCCCTCTCCCATGAGGACATATGTTGGCCTCATGCTCCGAAAACTTGGGCATCACCAGGGTAGTGAAGGAGGCACATGAGGAGTTGATCAAGGGTGTGAGAAGATCCCTTCTGATACTGGGCAGTGCTCTTCCCTGGTCTCCCTCCTCTCCACCTCCCATCCATTTTACAACAACTTCCCCCATGTGCACCCCACTCCCTCCTGCTATACTTTTCAGAGTCTGCTCTTTCTTTCATTCCCTCCTTCATTACTCCTGCATTCATCCATTCAACCAACATTTACCAAGCATGCTCTGGGATATAAAGATGTTTTATACTGCATCCTTGTTTGTAAAGAGCTCATTATCTATTAGAGAAAAGGGCACATGCACAGCAAAGAATAATGCCTAGAGGAGCAAGGGACAGATTCCAACCGGGCACGACCACCCTCTAAGGTGGGCAAGGCAGATACTGTTCTCACTTGAGAGGTGAGCAAACTGAGGCTGAGAGTTCTACTAAATAGCCCAAGGTGATGGTTGAGCGTGAGAAACAAAAACCCACTCACCTGACAAGTGAGCTGGCTTGTCACAAGTTCCTACCTACTTCCTTCCAGTTCTTCCTTCCCTAAAATCATCTAATCTCACATTCAGTCCTGGCCTCTGTTCATCTGCCCACTCGGGAGTGTTAGTTAAAATAATAAGCCCGTATACTGACCAATAAGAATGGACGCTGGTCATAGCAATGGGGCAGGGGCCTGAGGCCCCCTGCTGGGCGGGGTGCTAATGTTTACTTGCTGAATGGTATGAGGTCCAGCAAGTCCCAGATGGTGGGAGGTTGGCCTTCCCTGGTTAGGGGCAATGACTACTTACTAACTTTAACAACCAGCCTCGGCACAGTGACATACAGCACCTAGCGATCAGTGTTGCATCCATCTACTCATCTATCTGTTCATTTACCCATGATTCCCATCCATCTGTAAACCTATCACCCCACGCTGGCCCCACGCACTAGGATGCACTGACCACTGTAGGGGAGCATCTTTGAAGTCAAAGACAAGCTTCCTTCTCCCGAGGAGCTTACACTGGGGAGTTGGGGAGCCGGGACCGACCCATTCAAATGTTAAACAACAGCCCAAGAGGTGTCTCAGGGAAGTTCAGGACGGGTTGCCTAGTGCCTGGCACGTGCCTGAAGGGTTCAGAGCAGTTAAGATCGTGTGTATGTGGGTGAGGAAGGAGAGAGCAGGGAGGCTGTCAGGGTGCAACTAGCCTTTGAGCTGGAGCTTTGAGCAAATGATGGTAAGCCTCCCAGCTTCTCCTTGGCCCGGCCTCCTTCTCTATCCTAACCTCTAGGTCTGAGTATTAGTTTGTTGTGGGCCTGCCTACACGCTCCCTCAGAAACCAGAGGGCAGGGACCCAGAGATGCTGCTTGCTCCCATCCTGGTCTCTCTTTTGGGCACACACAATGCCTCCTACAAGGAAGGAGCTGGCCTGCTGTTGGGTTTCCAGCTCTCCCCATCTACCTTCTCATTCCCTCTCTTTCCTTCCTGGGGCTGTCAGTTTAATGGACAGGTGTTTAATTCCAGCCTGTCAGGCGCCTGGAAATGCCAGCCTCACTGCACATCGGTTGGTGGAGTTTGCTTTTAAAAGAGTGGCAAGAAGCTGAACTCTGCTGTCTGCAGCTGAGCCCTCTCTCTCTTTATCTCATCTCATCAGCAAATGTGGTTGCACCTTTCTTGCTGTTTTCCACTGAGGCACCTGAGCTCTGGGAAGCAGAGAAGGCAAAGAGCCTCTCCAAGTGCCTCCAGTGGAGGTTGAATACCTGAGTGCCCAGTGCGACCAGCTATGTCCTTGGCATGTGCTGGGCCTGCTTTTTAACTATTAAGTCATGCCATAGCTAAAACACACTGCTTCTGCAGCCCTGGGGCAGAGAGGCAGCTGTCAGCTTCTCCAGCCAGTGCAAGCTGCTGCTTCTTTCTGTATCCACCCTGCTCCGGTATGAGCCAGGAACTGCGTGCTCACCTCTGGACTGGGAAATACATGGAAGCAGCCCCAGGAATCTGCCCATAGAGCTCTGGCAGCTTAGAAATAGGGGTTAGAGCATGGTCCACAGTTCACTGTGTAATGCTACCGCGGAAGGACTAGCCAAACAGCTCCTCTATGAGTCTTTGGGAGAGGGTCTCCGGCTGGAAGACCAGAGGTTAGAAAAGAGAACCTATCTTTGGAGGCTGGGGATAAAGCTTGAGGAATTGGGTCAGAAGTAGTGGCCTTTGGAGCATATCAACTAAAGCCAGAGGATGGAGTTCACAGCCAGGCTCAGGCAATGAAAGCACTTGAGTGGCATCTCAGAGGGGTGCTGGGCTCACCCTGGCACATGGCTTCCCTCTAGTTCCTTTTCTGCCCTCCCATGCCCATTTCCCTCCTGCTTGCTTATCTATTTCTTTTTGCTTTGCCATCTCCTACCTGTTCCTCACACAGACCTCCACCCACCACATACCCCAACGAGGCATCACAGTTCCTAACGAAACGGAACCACTGCCAGATGAAATATATTACTATTAAATACTTAATTCTTCTAGTGAGCAGAGAGCAGGCAGTATGAATACGATTATTAAAGAAAATTACTTTGGCTGATCAGATATTTCTGCATACTAATTTCTGACCCCTCTTCCCTCACTCCCGCTTCTCATCCCTTAGAGACCAGGACAGATAAAATTCCATCACAAATAGCTGATTACTGAGGCTTGCATTAAAAATCACATTTTCTTCCTGCCTCTCCCTCTCTGGAGCCTTCTCTATGCTGATGTCCTTGCTTGAAGAAGGGGTGTCCCTAGATAGCAGCTACCACTGGACAACATCTAGGGAGACCCTATTTCCTCCTTCTTCTCCTCTCCCCACACATTTTCTCTGATATCAGCAGATCCTCTATTCCAGCTAGTTCCCTAAATGGCCAGAAGATCCTGCAAGCTCCAGGGCTCCTGCTGTCAGCTCCTAAAGCATCTCATCACAGCCTCTTGCTCCACTGTTCTGTGCTTAAGAACATGGTGGGGCTGCCCACTCACCAAGATGGTTGACTTTGCACCAGTGGGATGTCAAGATCTTAAGAGAAGAACAGGAAGTTGGATCAGACCCCACCTTAAAAGGGAGGGACTTCCTAACTGTTCAGAGCTTTTTGATTGGCTAAGCTTTAGACCTCTTTGTAAATATATGGGGAATACAAAGTGAGGGAATTCATTCATTCACCCATTAAAATCAGCAAACTTTTGTGTGCATAGAGATGCACATATGTAACTCCAATGTCTGACTCAAAATTCCACTTAAATTTTGTTTGCCTTGGTTTTCTCATCTGCAAAATGGGGATAATAGCTGTGCCTACTTCACATGATTGTTGCGAGGATTAATGAGTTAATTTACAAAAAGCATTTAGAACACTGCCTAGCACTTAACAAGTATGATGTAAGGGTCAGCTATCATTACTATTATTGTTATTGTTACTGTCATTACTATTGCTATATATAATTTTTAAAACGTACTCTCCACCTGCTCATGAACAACTCTTCCCCACAATTCCCCATCAGACAGCATTTCCCCAGGCCCCTTTCCTAGGTTCCCACTTGGCTTAACAAGGTTCTCAGTGCCTCCTGGATCCCCTTCTCAATGACCCCTTGACCCCACTCTGAGACCTCCACCTTGGTTCCAACCACTGGTGCCAGAGCAATTACCAGGGTTCTGGCAATCAAGGGCGGTGAGGGGAGGGAGCTAAAAATACACCCATTTTCCACAGTCCCATAAGCCTTCAATTTACCTGCTTTTATAAAAAGATGCTTCCTTAGGTGTCACCAGCAGAAGGTATAATTACAGTCTGGGAATGTTAATTCCCCTGCTCCTGATATGTGGATCGTTGCTCTGTGGGGCTCTTGTCCTCCTCAGAGCCCTGGGAGGGGAGATGGGCAGGCGGTGGGAGGGAGTCAGAGTGGGAGGCAATGCCAGGCCTGAAGGCCAGCAGGGACCACTCTAAATGAGAACAGGAAGCAGTGGAGGAGGTGCCTTCTCATACCTGGCTACCCCCAGGAATCTGCCAGGTGGCTGGGGCTGGAGAAGGTGGACACTGAGACAGAGACAGATGTGGGGAAGTGGGAACTCTAAGGCACCTGTTTCAGATCAGTGAAACTGAGCTTTATCAATGCTTCCCAGAGCTCACGTTCCCTTTTTTTTTTTCAAATGAGCTAGTTGTACTGTTTTCCCCTCCAGGTCACAGTGAAGTGACACCGATTTGGGAATGCAGAGAGGACCTCTAGGTCACATAGACAGTCATTCTTAATGCATTCTCCCAGTGGGCTTGAGTGTTTGCTCTGGGGCAGGTACTGGGCCAGGGTAACAGAGATCACAGTGCAGATAGGGAGGAGATGAAGATAGTCATGGGAGGATGTGGCCAGGGCTGTCCGTAAGTAATCAAAGGGCGATCCGGGGACCAGGGCGGAGCACCCTCGCTCAGACAAGGGATCATTCTTGAACTTTTTTTTTTAATTAATTTTTTTTTTGAGACAGCATCTCACTCTGTCACCCAGGCTGGAGTGCAGTGGCATGATCTCAGCTCACTGCAACCTCCCCTTCCCGGGTTCAAGCCATTGTCTTGCCTCAGCCTCCTGAGTAGCTGGGATTACAGGTGCCCTCCACCATGCCTGGCTAATTTTTGTATTTTTAGTAAAGATGGGGTTTAACCATGTTGGGCCAGGCTGGTCTCGAACTCTTGACCTCGGGTGATCCGCCCGCCTCAGCCTCCCAAAGTGCTGGGATTACAGGTGTGAGTCACCATGCCTGGCCCATTCTTGAGCTTTGAAGGACAAGCAGGGTGTGGCTTGCTAGTCTCCTTGCCCCCATCTGTCCGCCTTCAGTTTATCCACACATGATAGCCAGAGGGACTATCCTAAAACCTAAGAAAGATCATGTCGTTCTCTGCTTAGCATCCTCTAATGCTTCCCCATTTCACTCAGAATTATCACAGTGGCCTCAAGGCCCTACTCATCCTGCCTTTCCTGCTGCAGTTTCAGCCATAGCGCTCGGTAGCACCTACTGTTCTATATTACAGTCATCCATGGGGCAGGACTCCTCGCTGATACCAAAATCCAGGCACCTCAGGTCCCCTATATAAAATGGCATAGTATTTCTATATAACCGGTGCACATCCTCCCATATACATTAAATCATCTCTAGATTATTTATGATAACTAATACAATATAAATGCTATGTAAATATTTGTTGTATTGTTTAGGGAATAATGACAAGAAAAAAGTCTGCATATGTTCAGTACGGATGCAACCATCGGAAGCGTAACTACATTTTCTGTCTATATTTGGTTGAATCCACGACATAGATGTGGATATGAGGGGTAACTTCTTTGTTTTGTTTTAGTCTCTATCCCTCACCATGATATAAAACTCCATGAGGACAAGGATCTTTGTCTGTTTTGTTCCCAGGGCTCAGAACAGTGTCAGGCACACAGTAGGTGTTCATTAAGTGTTTGTGAATGAATGAGACCCTTCAGGAAGGAGTTCCAAGCAGAGGGCAGAGTAAATGCAAAGTGCAGTGGCATGGAAGTGCAGTGGCATGGAAGTGCAGTGGCATGGAAGTGCAGTGGCATGGCCCCATGCATTTGGGAAACTTGAGTTCTGTATACCTGGTGCATAAGATGCTGGTGGAAAAGAGGAACAGGATGAGACCAAGGCCAGCGTGGCATTTTTCTATGGAAAAGGGAGAGGAGAGCAGTGACATGATTATATTTGTGTTTCTGGAAGATCCCATGGGCTGTTGGGAGTGGGTTAGAGCTGAGCAAAGCTGGAGGCAGGAAGACCAGGAAGGAAGCTGTGTAGGCATGCAGGGGAGAGGATGAAGCCCCTATCCAAAGCAGAGCAGGCATGGACAGAGGTGGGTTTCTAAGAGGCGTAGGGGGTCTGCAGTGAGAAGCAAGGTGCCAAGCCTCTTCCCCCTTCTCCAAAACAGGTCATCCTGCTCCCCAGTGGAACCCCACTCCCAGCCAGGCTGACACCCATTCCGAGCCTGGGAGACCCTTCCCTTCAAGACTCCACCCAATTCCTTTCTCTGGCTCCCATCCCTCTGTGTCACACGGAGGTCCTCTGAATGACCACAGCATCCCTCAGCAGCCACTCCTGCCATTGCTTGTCCCCATCTGTCATGAAACATTTCATTAGGGTGTTTCTTGTGAACTTCTTGAGGGCAGGGACTGTAGTGTTTCTGTTCCAGACCTGACAGAATTGCACAGTGGTTTAGAGCCTAGGACTTTTGTCTTGGGCAATCTTGGATTTAAATTCTGAGTCTCCCACTTAGTACCCAACTGACTTTCAGTTACGTCCCCATCTGTGAAATGGGAATACATGTTTTTTGATTTTGATTTTTACCGTTTTTTTGTTTGTTTGTTTGACAGTCTCTGTCACCCAGGCTGGAGTGCAATGGCATGATCTCAGCTCACTGCAACCTCTCTCCGCCTCCCGGGTTCAAGCGATTCTCCTGCCTCAGCCTCCAGAGTAGCTGGGGTTAGAGTCACGCGCCACCATGCCCGGCCCAGGATTGCTCTGAGGATTAACTGGGCTAATGCATGTAATAGACATTAGCGAGATGTAAAGTGCACTTATACACTCTCAGAGCATCCTGTACTCCTGCGCTGCACTTCCCATGCCTATAAATACTGAATTAACTGCATCGTTATGGCTGGCTTTCTTCCCCACTAGACTGTAAGCACCATGAGGACAGGAGCCAGCAGAGCCTAGCATGATTCCTCAACACAGTCACAGTTGTTAAATAATTGTGCTGACTGAGTGGACTGCTGTATCACTAAACACTTAACACATTTAATTCAACTGAAACTCAGCTGCTAAGGAAGAGAGAATTTTAATCAAGCCAAATTGGCCATGGTTCTCCCCAGGACCCCCAGTGCTTGTGGGAGCACAGACAGAGTGGACTTCCCTAGAAGACAGCAGGCGGGGCTGCTGGGCTGGGCTGGTGGGTGGGCAGCTGTTTCAGCACACCCTTTCGTAGAAGGGGAATATGGAGGTCTGAGCCTCGAAACCTTGACCTGGGCCCAGCCTAGGGCAAGGTAGGTGCAGCCTTCAGGGTGACCTGGCTGAGTCCAGAGTGAGGTGCCTGCCTTATCCCCCACACTCCTGCTTTAACTGGAAGATGCTGGGATCAGAGGGAGGGGTGGGGCTCAGCCTGCCTGACCCTCTGGGGAGCTGGCAGGCCTGAGATGCTGCAGAGCACTGCAGGTCCCAAGGCTGTATATACATAGGGCCGGGAATGTTTATTTTTCCTTATTGACTTTCTCCAAATAAACCCCTGCCCAGCAGAAAGGTGCTCCCAGCAGCAGCTGTTTACCCAGTGTTTGCGATAAAGAGGCTTCTCCATAGCAACAGGTGGCAATGCAGCTCTCGGGGAACACGGCAGGGCCTCGCCACAGGGCTGTGTTTACCCAAGGGGAAAGAAAAAGAGGCAGAGGGAGATGGAAGGAAGGAGGGGAGGAAAGAAGGGAGGAAGGAAGGAAGGGAGGCAGGAAGGGAGGAGGCAGGGAGGCAGACCAGGAGACTGTGGGCTTGGGAGTGAACAGGAGGGTCCAGGGAGGAAGCTCCAGAAGATGGAGTTTGGAGAGTTTCTGTCCTCAGGAAGCTTCCACTGAGAGTTCCTGGTGGGCCCAGAGGAGGGAAGGCTGTCAGGTGATGTGTGAGAAGTGTGTGCCTGGCTGGGCTGGGGTAACTGTGAGCGGGAGTACCTTGCATAGGAGCCAGGGGGCACCTGCTCGGCACAGGCTTGTGTGGCCCGGTCAGCATTAGTCTAAGTCATTGTCTACTGTGTGTGTGTGTGTGTGTGTGTGTCCATTTTGCCCTGGGAGGGAGGTTTTCCTTTTCTAAGACTGCTGTAGGAGCACACAGTCTTGGTGTCTTAAAGCAACAGAAATGTATTGTGCCAACTAAAATGAGCAACAGGGAGACCAACTCTCCAAAGCAAAGGTTTATTTGGGAACAGCAGGGGATTGCAATCTGGGATATGTGTCCTCTAACGGGTCATAGGCCCATAATAGGTCCAAGGGAGTTGGGGCCAGGAGAAAGCTTTTAAAGACAAAAAGGAGAAATCATGTAAGCAGTTTTGAAACAAGGACCATGGGTTACAAGGTCTGGTAGGAATTGGCATAAGCTCTTTGGTGAAGATACCCATTGTTAGGCAAGTGTCCTGGGGCAAGTGGCTCATCTGGAATGCTGCGGTTCTGAGGAATTCCTTGCATAGTTCCCATCATAGACATATATGCGTGAGGGCCCCTTCTTCGTGGCCCCCTGGCTCCATTTTCTTAGGGTTTGACAGTGACTGCATTTCGATTCTAATAACTTTCACAATTGTCTCACGGTTCTGGAGGACGGAAGTCTGAGATTAAGATGTGGCACAGTCAGTCCCTTCTGTCGGCTCTGAGGGGCTGTGCCTCTGTTCCTGGCTTCTGGACTGCTGCAACACTTGCTGAACCTCGGCTTGAAGACACCTCACCCCAATCTCTGCTCCCATCATCACATAGCATTTTCCCTATGTGTCTCTGTGGCTAAATTTCCCTCTTGTTATAAGAACACCAGTTACTGCATTTAGAGTCCGCTCCAATCCAGTATGACCTCATCTTAACTGGATTACATCTGCAAAGAGCCTATTTCCAAATAAGGTCACATTCATAGGTACCAAAGGTTAGGACTTGGCATCTTTTTGGAGGACACAGTAGTACCCACTACTGGCGGAGTTGACATGAGGGGAGGGACAGCTGTCTGTAAGGCTGGGGTAATGAACCTGCTTGCAAGCCTCTCAGCAGACAGCCTCTTCATGCTCTTGCCGTTCCTTCTCTTGCAAAAGGAGGCGGTGATTCTGGGGTGAAGAAGGGCCCCCTGCCACTGTCTCATCTAGGTAAAGTCCTCAGGCAGCGGGGAGAGGAGGACTTGAGGCATAAGGAGTGAGTTGCGGTGACTTCGGGAACCCGGTGCCCGTGTCCATGTCTCACTAACTAGTTGTGTGACTTTGGATAAGTTACTCCTTCCCTCAGTGCCGCTGTGTCCTCATCTGTACCAATGATACCCACCCCACAGAGCTGTCAGAATTGTGACGCCCTCGGAACAGTCCTGATACATAGCAGGCACCACCTGAAGTATGGCCATTCTCAGTATCTTCCACAAGCCTTGGTCTTTCCACCAGGAGTGCATGGAAACCCAGTTAGGAATGCCATGCCAGGGTGCTGCCCATTCCTGCGGAAAGCAGTGACCTGGGCACCAAGATGGGCATGATTTGATGTGGGCATGGCCCTGGCGGAGGAGTCTGTCCCAGAGACCTGGTGTGGGTGAGGACATCAGTGGGAGATCTTCAAGCTGGAAGCAGGGCACTCCTGCCCAAGCAGGCAGATGCACACCGGGACCCCACTCCAACTCAGCCAGTGTGCTCAACCCCGCGACTCAGCAGCTGAGTGTGTGAAGGGAGTCAGCGACCAGACTGAAAGCGCACACACACGTACACACTTGCATACATACAACTCACAGATATAGACTCTTGCACACTTCACAGAAATACACACACCTCACAGACACACATACCTTATAGACACACACCTTATACACACAGCTCACAGACACACACCTCATGGATACACGTACCTCATAGACACACAGCTCACAGATGCACACACAGGCATACCTCACACACACATACTTTATAGACACACACCTCACACACACAGCTCATAGACACACAGCTCATGAACACACACACACATACTTTATAGACACACACCTCACACACACAGCTCACAGACACACACCTCATGGATACACACACAGACTTTATAGACACACAGCTCACAGACACACACCTCATGGATACACGTACCTCATAGACACACAGCTCATGAACACACACACACATACTTTATAGACACACACCTCACACACACAGCTCACAGACACACAGCTCATGGATACACACACAGCTCATTTTCACACACATACCTCACACACAAGCCTCACAGACACACATCACAGACACACACATCTTATGCACATACCCATCACAGACATATACATACCTCACACACTTCACACACACACACCTCACACACAGACCTCACAGACATGTCATACAACTCACACATACCCTTCACATACACACACACCTCGCACACACACATTTCACACACAGACACACACACACACACCTCACAGACATTCCCCCCACCAGACATACACACAGATGCAGACTTCAGCCACATAAGAACCCATCTCTAGCCCGATGGGTCCCAAGAGTCCACACAGCACAGCAAAGCTCAAACGTATTTGTTCATGCTCCAATCTTTCTTGAACACCTACTCTGGGCTAGGCGCTGTTGGAGGAATGTCCGCAGACGAAACATGAAGATTTCATTTTCATCAGGGGGAGAGATGTAAGAAAAATGAATAAGCAAATGATATTGTACATTAGAGGGAATTTAGTGCCATGGAGAAAAATGAAGGAGGAAAAGGGAATGTCGGGAGGCTATAGTTTAAAATGCATCCTTCACGCCTTCCTAGGGTCCCCTCTTCCCACAACCCAAGGCCAAGATGTGAGCTGAAGGCCCACAGGCCCCAATCTAAGCCACTCTCCTCTGAGTGGGATGAGCTGGGGACAGCGGCCAGAGTTGGACATTTGCCCGGTGCCTGCTGGACTGGCTCCTGCAGCTTCTGTCAGGGTCCCCAGGAGCTTGCGTCCCTGCAACGGGGCGGGCAGGCACCCCCCAGAGATCTGTTGCTCTCTGACTACAGTGTGTCACCCTCCTCGTTACTATTCTCATCCTCATTACAGGGAAATGTCCTTGCGCTCAAACACAACAACCACGCAGAGCAGTTCCACAGCCCCGTGGGGAGACAGGGCATTTTTCTGGAGCTGCCGGAGAGAACAGTCAGAAAAGTCTTGGGAGGAAGAGTTGATGCCTTCTGGAGTTTCTTGTGGCGGGTGGTGGGTGGTGGGGGGAGCCCTTTCCGGGTGTCAACTTTTTCTTTCCTGTCTTCCCCCAGCTCCTGTTTTCATCTTTACCAATGAGAATTCAGCTAATGGTTTACTCCGGGCTTGTGCCTGTCACCAACTAACCCAGGAGGCCCTCAGAGCCAAGCCCTGCCCTTTGCCTCATTCTTTGTAACAGACACCTGCAATAGTGCTGGGCACACAGTAGGTGCTCCATAAATGCTACTTGAATGGATAAGTAGGATAAATAAATGCAGAGTTTGGTAGTTCAAGATTGGGCGTAGTGGCTCACGCCTGTAATCCCAGCACTTTTGGAGGCCGAGGCAGGCGGATCACCTGAGGTCAGGAGCTTGAGACCAGCCTGGCCAACAAGGTGAAACCCCCACTCTACTAAAAATACAAAAGTTTGTGGGCATGGTGGGCACCTGTAATCCCAGCTATTTAGGAGGCTGAGGCAGGAATCGCTTGAACCCGGGAGGCGGAGGTTGCAGTGAGCCAGACTGCACCATTGCACTCCAGCCTGGGCAACGAGAGCAAAACTCCGTCTTAAAAAAAAAAAAAAAAAAAAAAAAAAGAGTTTGACAGTGCAGAAGCATGGCCTATTGTCTGACGCCCTTGGGTGGTGCAGTGGGACCCAGGAAGGGTGAGAGAGAGACAGGAGCTTTCCCATCCCTCCCTCAAGCAGCTGAGCTCGTCTGGAATCACAGTCCTTGGAGTTCCACCATTATAGAATCTTTCCTTTGTGCTAATGATGACCTCTTCCTCCCAGGGCTCTCATTTAAAAGACAAATGTACTCCATAATGTATTTGGTGACCTGTGGTGTGGTGTGAAATGACCTGAGGCAAGTCCTTGAACTCTCCTGGGCCTCAGTGGCCTGGTCTGTCTAGTGGGGGCATGACTCAGACCTACCCCGTGGTCGTTGCCCTGGTTCTATACTTTTCCATGTATTACCTCCCTCTGCGGAGCTAAGTCCCCATCCTTAGGGGCTGCTCAGTGAATGGTGGATTATGTCAATATGTGAGGCAGGCAAGTGTGCTCCTCTGACAGGACGTGTCACTGAGGTGATACCGGATGAAGGAAGAATCTGCTTGACTGATCCTTTTCCCCAGGGCTGGCTGGCCTTGGCTTTGCGGAAGAGACTGGGGTAGGTAAGGGTGGGTCTGGAAGGCAGGAGGGAGGAGAGGTGGGGGACTTAGAACCTCAGGCATGGGGTCGGCTCCTGTGAAGACAAGGCTAGGGCCAGCATCTGGGTGACTGGGAGGGAGAAGTGGGAAGGAGAGGAACGGCGGGGACTAGCAGGTTTACTTCCCGCCGCAAGCGATGAGCACAAGGGAGACAGCTAGAGAACAGAGCCCTCAGAAAGTTTCCAGCACATTCCTGCTAAAATTAGCCCCAGCGTGCATACGCAACTCTATATTTAAACCAGCGGCCTGTCAGAGTCACTGTGTTGTGCCGCCAGCACACGCCTGCGGGTTTGGGGCCCGGTGCCGAAGCAGGGGTGCAGGCAGCATCCCAGGGCCTGAGCAAGCCGCCCTCTGCCTACCCACGCCTGCTTGTGGAGAGTCACCCGGGGGTGCATGAGCGGGCGTAAGTGTTGTTCCCCGACAGTGTGTGAGGCCTCCTGCCTCTTGTCCCCGCTCCAGGGGCAGAGCCCCAGCAGGACAGACGGACACAAAACACAGACACCGACACAGCCACAAGCAGAAGGGACAGGGCAGACAGGTGTAAAGAACACTCTGGGAGAAAAGAGGGAGGAGAAAGAAGACAGCGATGGAGAGAGGGGAGAGGGCAGAACGAATAAGCATCTGTGGAAAAGGCAGGAGGGAGGGAAACAGATTCAAAGACAGCTTGACACGCAGGTGGTATGCCCCGCACTTGGGCTGTCCAGGAGATGGCCTGGGGGTGGGTCTCAAGGGGAGCTCAGCATCTCGAAAGAGCCTTAGCCTTCTGACCACCAAGCCACCCACACTCACACTCTCTAAGGGCGAGGGGAGCCCAAGCTGCTCCCCTCCTTCCCTGCCTGCTGCCCGGCCCTCTCTAGGGAAAGCACTGGCTAATAAGAAGCCAGATTTTACCTGAGGCCTGGAACATTAACTTTGACACTGAAAAGGGGATGTTTTATTACCCAGGAATATTTCTGCATCTCTTCAGAGATCTTCCTCGGCCCCCACCCCAGCAGCAAGCCTCGTCTGACAATTAAACCCAACTCTCTCTGGTTAATCCTAATGATCTAGCCCTGTGTAGGCCCCAAAGAGGGGATTTTATATGTAGGCAAGTGTCTCCTTTATCCTGTGTGGCTGACCCCTCTCCCTGGCCTACCATTTTGTGTGCATGCATGTGTGTGTGTGTGTGTGTGTGCACTGCTGTGTGCATGTGCGCATGCTGCAGACAGGTGGGGCGATCCCTGGGCCCTCCCACCAGGCCCTTCCTGCGGCTCTATTCCCCTTTGGTTGCGGACCTGCAGGGAGCCTCAGAGAGCAGTCAGTCTCTGATAAAATGACAGATGGGACAACTGAGTCTCAGAGAAGGAGCGTGACTAGCCCAGGATCACTCAGGGAGTTCACGGCTGATCTGGGCCTGAATCCCTTTTTCCGTACTTTCCCGTGTGTTATTCCCCTTCTGCAGAGCTAAGTCCCCATCCTCCTTAGTGTGTGCCTAGCTTGGACATCCCTTCTCTTTGAGACCCAGTTCTAACTTCCAGGCAGGGTGAACAACTGTCCTGGTTTTTCTGTGACTGCCCTGGTTTTAGTATTGCAAGTCTGAAGCTCAGCACCGGAAGCTGGGATGGTTGACCACCCGATTTCCAGGTCAAAAGGATGACTCCTCTTCATGGGCTCGCAGAAATATTCAATGATAATGCCTAACATTTGCTGACCCTCTCTACATGTTAAGCACTGTTGTTCTAAGCCCTTAACACAGATTCATTCATTTAATTCTCTGAATAACATTTTGAGGTGGATACTGTTGACCCATTTTACAGATGATAAAAGTGAGATAGATAGAAAGAAGTAAGACAGCACACCTAGCTGAGAAGGGGAGAGGCAGGATTTAAACCTGAGTGCTTGGGTCCCAGGAGAAGCACTCAGCCACTAGGCTATCTGATCTTCTCTCAGGGAATGCCTGTTGTGGTTAGTATATAAGGCTGTCTCCTTGCTCAACCAAACTCAGCAGGGCAAAGTCCCATCTGTCCTTAACCTCAGTGCCTGGCACAGTGTCAGGTGTGCGATAAGCACTAAGCATAATTTTGTTGACTGGGTCCATGCCTGGCCTGCCCTCCACTCGGCTGGCACTCATTCCTTTCCCTTGTCCCATGCCCTGGGCCTCTCATCTGGAGGGCCCCTTCTCAGCCATCTTCCTTGCTCCTGTTTGGCATCTTCTCAGCTCCTTAGCCCTATATTCCAGTGTCTTGAAAGAAACTGCTTTCTTGTGAGCCAACAAAGTTCAGAAGAAACCCATGCACATGTTCTGAGAGGTTCCAGACTGAGTCTTTGGCCTGAGGCCAACCCAGCCCCGCCCTCTCTGCATGGCCCCAAGATAGGAGTGCCCCAGATTCTAGCAGCTGGACCCTGTTGGCGACCTCTGACTTCTGGGGCCTGTGTTTCAGCCACCCGGCTCCCGTGTGGGTGCAGCCCCCACACAGGGTTATGGGTGGTACAACTCTTGCGGTTTACTCTGTTTCCAGAAACCCTTAGTGAAATTACAGCTTTAATTAAATACAGCTGGCTGTATGTTATACTCTGTATAATTATCACTTAGACAAAAGTTCAAACAAAGTTTATTGTAAATTCTATTTGACAGAAACAACTGGAAGAGCTGAGGGCTATTGGCCTGCCTGAGTGACAGAAAGGAGGAGCCACTGCTGCTCAGTGGGAACGGAAAGAAGGAACCTTCTGAGGGATACAGGTGTGCATAGGGGCATTTGGGAAGACAGCGCCCTGGATCCAGGTCAGACTAGGTTGCCATGGGACACTGGACAAATCCCTGCCCCACCTCGAGGGCTCAGTTCCCTTCCCTGGGGTAGAGAGGTTTCATTTATCTCGCAGATATTGACTGAGTGTCAGGCACTGTTGTAGGCCCTGGAGCTCAGTGGCCAACCAAGCAGATAAAAGTCCTGACTTCAGCTGGGCTCAGTGTCTCACGCCTGTAATCCCAGCACTTTGGGAGGCTGAGGCAGATGGATCACCTGAGGTCAGGAGTTCGAGACCAGCCTGGCCAACATAGTGAAACCCCATCTCTACTAAAAATACAAAACATTAGCTGGGCATGGTGGTGCATGCCTGTAATCCCAGCTACTGGGGAGGCTGAGACAGGAGAATTGCTTGAACCTGGAAGGCAGAGGTTGCAGTAAGCCGAGATTGCATCATTGCACTTCAGCCTGGGCAACAGAGCCAGACTCTGTCTCAAAAAAAAAAAAAAAAAAAAAAAAAAAAAGTCCTGATCTCATGGAAGCTTAAAGGCAACCAATACATGCATAAATAAGTGTGTAATATAATGTCAGGTAGCAATGAGTAACCTGGGGAAAAATACATCAGGGTAAGGCGAGAGAAAGGGATAATGGAAGGGTGAGGAGCACTGTTTCAGGAAAGGACCCCCAAAAGGTGACATGAAGCAGGGATCTGAAGAAAGTGAAGGAGTTAGCTGTGGTAAAATAAGGAGGAAAAACACACCAGGCAGAGGGAGGAGCCTGTGCAAAGGCCCTGAGGCAAGAGCCCATTTAGCATGTTCAAGAAAGGGCAAGGAAGCCAGAGTGCTTGCAGTAGGAGAAGGGAAGAAAAAAGTGGTAGGAGGTGAGGTCTGAGGGGGAGTGGAGCACAGAGCATGTAAGACGTGGCAGGCCTTAGAGAGGACTTTAGATTTTATTCAAAATGTGACGGAAGGCCACTGTGAGGTTAAGAGAAGGAGAGTGACATCATGATCTGATTAGGATTAGATTCAAAGTAGGATCACCAAAGCCCCTCCCAACTCTGACTTGCCTTGACTCAATGCCCATTGCTGAGGAACAAACCACCTCAAAACTTAGCTGCTTCAAACAAAAGATTTATTATTAACTCTCATAGTTCTGTGGGTTGACTTGTCCCAGCTAGGCAGTTCTTGCTTGGGGTCTCTCACCTGATTCCCAGGTAGTAGCTGGACTGGATTTGCTTGAAGGCTGGATTGGGTGGGATGTCCAGGCTGTCTTCTTCACGCACATGCCTAGCATTTTAGCTGGGGTGGACGGAACAGCTGGGTGCTTGGCCAAGCATCTCTTTCTCTTTCCGCCTGGCCCATCCACATGGCTAGCTTGAGCCTCCTCACAGCATGCTGGGCTATGGGTAGTTGGACTTCCTATATGGTATGTGACAGGGACCCCATCAAGAGACCCAGGCAGAAGCTGCAAGGTCTAGCATTAGAAGTCACACAGTGTCTGGCCGGGTGCGATGGCTCATGCCTGTAATCCCAGCACTTTGGGAGGCCAAGGCGGGCGGATCACGAGGTCAGGAGATTAAGACCATTCTGGCTAACATGGTGAAACCCCGTCTCTACTAAAAATACAAAAAATTAACTGGGCGTGGTGGCATGCGCCTGTAGTCCCAGCTATTTGGGAGGCTGAGGCAAGAGAATCGCTTGAACCCGGGAGGCAGAGGTTGCAGCGAGCCGATATTGCACCACTGCACTCCAGCCTGGGCGACAGAGCGAGATTCTGTCTCAAAAAAAAAAAAAAAAAAAAAATCACACAGTGCCACTTTTGCCACATTCTGTTGATTACCCTGGGCTGTCCCAGATTTGACATGAGAGGGGTCAGTCCTACACAAGAGTGTATATTTGAGGAGGTGTGATTAATGTTGAGATCATTGTTGGAGACAAGCTGCTATAGATACTCACTAGAAAAGCCACAGAAATAATAACAGTGACTATTTATTGAGTGCCTACTATGGGCTGGGCACTGTTTTGGTTTCCATATTTTAATTCATTTAATCTTCATATCAACCTCATGAGGTGGGTTAGCCCCAGTTTACAGATGGGACTTCTGAGGCACAGAGAGGTAAGCATCTTGCCCAAGGTCACACTGCTAGTGAGTGGGAGCTGAGATTGAACCCACGCTGTCTGGCTCCAGAGTCTTTGCTCCACCAGGCTCAGGTTTCCTTGGCTGCTCCAAGAGAGACACTCCAAAACAGCTGGAGACAGAGGGACCCTTCCCTGGTATCCCCAACTTCCCTCATCAGGGCATAGTGGATGTCTTTGATTGAATTGGTTTGCTGAAATGCACAGCCTAAAGGAATTTTTCCAGGTGTGAAAGGAGAAGGCTTTCTGAGCCCATTGCCCAAAATACATCCACAGCCCTTGAACTTGGTACGTACAATCACAGGTCCATGACACTTTGTTTTTCTTCATTTCTTATTTCTATTTTTTTTTTTTTTTTTTTTGAGATGGAGTTTTGTTCTTGTTGCCCAGGCTGGAGGGGTGCAATGGTGCGATCTTGGCTCACTGCAACCTCTGCCTTCCGAGTTCAAGCGATTCTCCCACCTCAGCCTCCTGAGTAGCTGGGATTACAAGCACCCACCACTACGCCTGGCTAATTTTTTATGTTTTTAGTAGAAACAGGGTTTCACCATGTTGGCCAGGCTGGTCTTGGACTCTTGACTTCAGATGATCCACCCGCCTCGGCCTCCCAAAGTGCTGGGATTACAGATGTGAGCCACTGTGCCCAGCAACACTTTTGAATGGAAAGGAATCTTCAAAATCAAGCCAGGTGTGGTGGCATGAACCTATAGTGCATGCCCACTACTGGGACTAGTTCAGAGTAGCTCCGGCTACTCTGGATGCTGAGGTGAGAGGATTGCTTGAGCCCAGGAGTTCAAGACCAGACTGGGCAACATAGTGAGATCCCGTCTCAAGACGAAAAAAGGAAAAAAAAAGCCCAAATTGTATGGTATGGACATGAGAACTGAAACTCAGAGAGTCAGGGACTTGCTCAGGGTCACCACATCATTAACTCGGCAGTGCATCAGTAGGATTTGCCCCATGACCATACATGGGTGGGGTCCTCACTGAGGTCTGTGCAGGTGGAAACTCCCGTACAGGGCAGGGCTAGAGTGGTAGCCCCAGCACCTCTCTGCTCCAAACTCAGGCCATGTGGTGTGCATGGCCTTGCATCTAAGCGTGTGCAACTGCATCAGAGCTCTGAGCTGGAGAAGGCAGGCATGCGCTTGGGGTGCAGGGGCACCCCATGATTCTTATTGCAGGCATGGGGTTTCTGAAAATATGCCGCTAGGAGCAGGGAATGAAAAGGGTTGGGTCTGCCATTTCCAAATCCGTGGGCTTCTGCAAGGGACTGGGCCCCATACTGACTAAGTCCAGAGTGACTGTAAGATCGATGTTGAACCCCAGCTCTCCATGGGGGTTGAGGAGGTTGGGTGAGCTTGGATGGGCCTGCCATGTTTTTTCCCCCAGGATCTCAAACCCGCGGCTGTCCTGGTTTGGAGACAGGGGCAGATTGTTCTGGTCTCCAGGCCGCCGCTGTGGACCTGCTGTTTTTCCTCCTTCTGGGCCCATCACCTGGCTCGGAGCATGGAGCAGGTTGCTAACTTCTGCTGACACTGGCAGGGGCAGCCGCTCCCAGCCTGATACCTCATGGCAGCCACACTTGCACAAATCTTTAATTGTTTAGTTTAAAGAATTGTGTTTTGACCGCGAGGGGATTTTGGCTGGAGCTCAAGAAGTGATAATGATATTTCGCTGCCAAGATGTCTCCTTGGCTCTCTGTGTGTTAATGTGCACTTTCAAGACGCTCCAATTAACTGCATCAGCTCTCAGGGAGAGAAAGGGAGAGGGAGCGGGCAGGAGAGAGAAGGGAAGGAGAACACTGGCGATGATTGGGAGGAGGCGATGGAGAGGAAAAGAGACAGCCCACCCCCCCCAATCTTTTTATTAGCAAACAAATTGAGGGGGATGGATGACAAAGTTTTGAAGATGAGCTCCAAGTGAAGTGGTGTCTCGTGCTTTTGAGGGGGAGACATTGATGAGACAGGGAAAAGTCTTGAGGTCAGGTGCCCTGGCCCAATAGGAGGCCTTGAGGGCACCTCCTTGCCTGGAGTTCTCCAGGTGGACCTGTTTTCATTTGTCTCCACCCTGGTCTCCCACCTCTATCCAAGTCCTCCATGCAGGCCTCTGCCTACATGCCTTCAGTTTCCCCAACACTCGGAGAGGGGAGACAGAGCTAGTGCAGACCTCTGCTCTGATTCTAATCCAACCCTGCTCTCAGCCCATCACCACTCCGGCCTCTTCTCTCCTCCCTACTCTCCTCCCCGTCTTCCCAGCTACACTGATCTTTTAGCTGTTCCTTGAATGAGCTGGGCGTACTTACACATGCCAGGGATTTTGCATTTGCTGTTCCCTCTGCTTAGAATGCTCTTCACCAAGATATTTACTCGGCTGGCTTCCCTAACCCCTTGAGGTTTTGACTCAGATGTCACCTTCTCAGCGAGCCCATCTTTAAAATTGCAGTGCGTGCCCTATTACTCCCTAACCCCCTTCC
Source organism: Hylobates moloch (assembly GCF_009828535.3). NCBI lineage: Eukaryota > Metazoa > Chordata > Mammalia > Primates > Hylobatidae > Hylobates > Hylobates moloch. The sequence continues at coordinate 39,807,868 of NW_026652295.1, read as the reverse complement.
CAGCTTTGTCTCTATAGCATTGACATACAATTTATTCTCCCATTTACTTTATTATCTGCTTCCACCACTGGCATGTCACCTCTGAGGGGGCAGAGTTTTGTGTTGTACTCACTGTTATATGTTATTTCCAGCAAGTAGAACAGAGCCTGGTATATGGGAGGTCCTGGATTAATATTTGTTGATTGCTAACAGAATGAACTCCGTACTTACCATTATGCCTTGTACCAACACATTTCCCTACCTTGAATCCTGACCCCAACTCCACATCCACCCTAACCCCACCTCCCAGGACTCTTCCTTTACTCTCAGATCTCACTCACTCTCTTACCCCAGATTCAACCAGCTCTAGCCCTGCCCTTCACCTCTGCCGTTGCCTGTGCCCCCACCAATAAAATCTTGACCTCTTCCCCTATGCAGTTGGCTTCTTCTTAATTAAATGTCCTCTGCCCTCCCTGGAAGCCTTGAGCTCCCATGTGCTTTGAGATTCTGCTTCCACCCTAGGCCTGGAAGCAGCCCAGGGAGGGAGGAGGGCTCCCCCATTGAAAATCTCAACAGGGGCCATCCCAGGCTGCAGATCTCCAGGGATTTCCTGGACTCCTTCCTCCACTCCCACTCACGCTGGCCCCAGGGATCCTCAGTTGTTAGAAGAGCTGTGGAGAGGGATTCTGGGCAGGCGCTGTCTCAGACCAGAGTGGCTGTGGGAGGCTCCTCCCTGGTTAGTTTACTTTACACCCCCTCCGAAAGCGAGGACTCCCTCGTCTCCCCTGATCTCTGTCTGCTCCCAACTCAAGCATGAAAATGACTTTTCCACATGCTGGGCCTTCCCCCATCCCCTCGCACACACTCACACTATGCTCAGAAGCTTCCAGAATCCCAAACCCGCCCCAAAGCTGCCACTTTGCAAAGGCTTCCTCTAAAGCCACATCTGTCCCAGAGAGATCCCCGAAAGTGGAGGAAAGGGGTCGGCTGGCTGGAGTTGGGGCCCAGAGGCTGCCCAGATCGGGAGGAATGGGTGAGGGCTGAGGTCCCAACGGGATGGTCAGAACCCTCTCCCCGCGCCTCCCTCCCGCTTCCCCCCGCCCACCCCTCCCCTTCTCGTACCCTTCAGGCCTCCGAGGGAGGGTCAGCTCTGCCGGCTCAAGTTACAAGAACTTGAAGACAGGAAGATTTAGCGAGGGAGCCGCGGCCAAGCACAGTGCGCTGTTTGTCCGCCTTTGAAACCAGAGGCTGCGAGGCGGGGGTAGGGGGCAGGCGGGAGGCCGCGGGACACTCGGGTGAATTATCGCTCCTTTCGGGTTCTGACTTCCAAGGCTCTGGCCGCCCTCCCCCAGCCCCAGCTCCTGTTTCTCCAGGTGCTGGGGTGTTTTCCTACGTGTTAATTTGCTCCAGTTGACGCGCCCATTCTTGGCCCCCGGCCCCCCAACGGGAGACCAGCCCGCCCTGGGGTGGGTCAGGAGGGGCCTTGGGGGTGGAGAGACGCGTGAGGTGCGGCCCGAGCCCTCCGGGTCTAGCCCCGGGGCTGGGAGGGACAAGAGACAGGGTGGGAAGTGTGCGTTTGGAGTGGGTGGGTGTTAGAACACAGACTGTACATTGTCCTCTCCAGGCCGAAGCCCCCTCCCCACAGCCCCGGCGAGTTCCTGGACGGGCGCGCGCACGCACAGCGACCCCTACCGGCTCCTCCACTCTCCCCAGCCACCTCCTCCAGGAAGCTCGCTCGGGCTTCCGGGACCTGGAAAAGAGTCCTGTAGAGACTGCCTGAGAGATGCTTTTGGCCTCCCAGACATTTTGTCCTTGGGTCCTCACTAATACATCACGAGGTCAGTCTGGCTTCTAGGTCTATGACTTTTAGAGACGACATTTTAGAGTGGGAAACAGGCTCTGAGAGGCTCGCCAGCTTACCCAAGTCCACACAGCTACTGAGAAGCAAGGTTGGGATATGAACTAGGTTTTCTGAGCTCCGTGGTCTTTCCCCTGGTGCATGCTGGAAGGAGAGGGAAGCACAGAGCAGGTGTTGGGGTGGGGTGGCAAACCCACCCGTGGGCAGGGGAGGTGGCCAGCAGCCTGGAAGTCTCTGAGGAATACCAGGGACCAGCCTGGCCTTGCCCTTTGACCTGCGTACTCGGTTTTCATTGCTCCCCTCCCAGGCTGGGCTGGGGCCAGGACCTGAGGTTTGGGGTAGGGTCTACCCCCAGCCCCAGCTAACCCTCAGGGTGGCCCCTGTGGGGGTGCCCATACTCCCCACTTCCTCTCCTCCTACAGTCCCTGCCCTGCAGGCCTGAGGCCCAAGTAGGGGGGTGCAAATTCCTATTAATTAGGCCTAGGAGTTGAAGGCTGCGGATTAGAGAGGGGCTTGTTCCCCTGCAAAAAGCCAAAAGCTGGCAGTACAAAGGGTCTCCTAGTGACAGGGCCTTTTCCCACTCCTCTTCCTGGGCTGGGTAGGGGTGGGGGTAGGAGGCCAGGGCTGGACTCTGAAGGGGAGGGGGGAGGGGAGCCATTTCTGCTGAGGGTTCTCCCTCTCAGGCCCTGCTCTGCCTTGACCGGTCGGACCAGGGCCTGTGCCCTCCCCACCTCCAGGCTTCTCACCCTGACGCTTGCTCACCCCCCTCCTTCCCTCCTTCCTGGCTGAGGCCCCTCTCCCCTTTCCTTCTCTTCCAAAGACTGATAGAACCACATCCCCAGGCAAGCCCCTATTTGTCTATGGGGGGCACTGGTGCACCCCCTTCCCACGCTGCCCCTCCTCTTTCCCTCTTACTGCTCATGCGTCAGCCTTTATGAGCCCTGTCAGGTGAGGGGACTGTGGGCAGGCAGGTCAGGGACAGGAAATGGTGACCTCCCTTCCTTGCCCCAAATTTCCGTCCTTCTGAGCATAGCCCTGTAATAGACAAGGAAAGAAGACAGAGGCATTCAGAATTTGGGGTGGTCACATCTTCCCATCAACCTCTCTGTCCGTCTTCTCCCTTCACCACCGCCGACTGGAAGCCAGGGCTCTGTCCCTGCCCAAGACCAAACCCTGCGTCCTCCCACCAACACACACCTTGCCCTTACCCTCCCAGACTTTCTGACTTTTGAGGCCCTGTTCCTTACCTCTCGCTCCTGGCAGAACCCCAGGGTAGAAGGGCAAGAAGGGTATCAAGGAAGGGGTGGGCACACTACAGGGAGGGAGGGTTCAAAGCCCTTCTCACAGCCCCTCTTGGTGGAATTTAACTGGATCGGACAGCCCTGGATTTGAATCCTACCTTACCACTCACTACTGTGGTCCTGGGCAAATTATTTAGCCTCTCTGGGGCATGGTTTCTTATTTGGAAAAGAATCTTGTCTTCTGCTAATCTATCCTCTGCAGTTGGTTGTGAGGACAAGCTGTACCCGGTATGTAGTAAGTGCTTTAGAAATGACGCTCTATCCCAGGCTTGTTGGCTAGTGAGAGCTCGTGTGGGCACTGGGGAACGCAGAAGGAAGAGAGTAGGCAGAGTTTCTGGGTGGGATAGCACCCAGCACTCCTGATGCTAGGGACTCTGAAGAACTCTGGGTTTGTGCAGGGCATGGCTGGAGATGCTAATTAAATAGTCAGCAGCATCTTCACTGAGTTCCAGTGGTTTCCTTGGCAATCAGTTAGGCGTGATGGAAGATAGAGAAAGGTTCATCATTGATCCAATAGATTTTTTAAACACCTTCTATGGGTCAAGGCCTATGTTGGACCAATTGTGCCAGGGGAGATGGCCTGTCTTCATCATGTTTATATTCTAATAAAGTGACACAGAGAGGAAGCAAGTCAGTGGACATGAAAAAACACTGCAAAAATAATGGCAAGTAACTCTAAGCAAAATGAAGAGAATTAACAAAGGGCTGACTGAGCTGGGAGGATGCCATGTAGATGTGAGCTCTACAGGATGAGAAAGGGCTGGGAATAGGCCAGGTGCAGTGGCTTACACCTGTAATCCCAGCAATTTGGGAGGCCAAGGCGGGCAAATAAGGAGGTCAGGAGTTTAAGACCAGCCTGGCCAATATGGCGAAACCCCATCTTTACCAAAAATATAAAAATTAGCCGGTATGGAGGCATGCGCCTATAATCCCAGCGACTTGGGTGGCTGAGGTATGAGAATCGCTTGAACCCAGGGCGGGGAGGTTGCAGTGAGCCAAGATCATGCCACTGCACTCCAGCCTGGGTGACAGAGTGAGACTCTGTCTCAAAAAACGATAAAGGGTTGGGAACAGCCTGACAGGCAGAGGGGCAGAAGACATAGGGGTAGAGCCAGTGAGGCAGGAGAGATCTTGGCCTGTTTGCAGAACTGAAAACAAAACAAAACAAAACAAAACAAAACAAAAAAACCCAGACCTTGGTGAGGCAATGATTGCAGGAAATGAAGGGAGAGTGGCAAGTCAGGAAGTGGGAGAGGTGGCAGAAGACTAGAGGCCCTGCTGTATGCTGTCAGCCCAGTCTAAAAAAAAAATTATATATATATAGATATATATGGATTTGACCAAGCAGGACTGGCTGATGGGTTGGAGATGAGGGGCGAGAAGAAGAGAGGAATTGAAGAAGACACCTTAGCTTTGGGCTGTAGTGTTCTGGCGAATGTGGTGCCATTTCCCGAGGGGGAAGCATGAGGGAGGAACACCAGAACTCTGCTTTGAAGGTGGGAGGTGAACAGCTGGAGAAATGAATCAGGAGAGAAGATTAGGGCTGGAGATAAAATCTTAGGCTCTGGAGCCATATGGAGTCTTTAAATCCATGGTCATGGATGAGACCGCCTGGGGAAGGTGTGTATTGGGATCAGACTGGCAAGGTGGCTCACTTCTGTAATCCCAGCACTTTGGAAGGCTGAGGTAGGAGGATCACCACAGGCCAGGAGTTTGGGACCAGCCTGGGCAACATAGTGAGACCCCTAGCTCTACAAAAAGAAGAGAGAGAGAGAGAGAGAGAAACAAAGCGTTCAGCCTGGGCCAGGAGGAAGACCTAGAACTATAGCAAGGAGAGGCCAGCAACAGCAAGCGAGGAGTGTGTGGGGCTGGGAGGTAGGAGGGGCTGGCAGAGGGCCATGGGAGCTAGGAGAGGAGATGGTTTCAGGGGGCACCTCCAAACATGGCTAGTGCTGTTGAGAAGGGCAGAAAGTCAAGGACAGGAAAATGACTGTAGGTCTTGACCATATGGAGGTGGTTTCTGCAGAGCGTGTCATGATTGAGTGCTGTGGCTGCAAGTTCAGTGGCAGGAAGGAAAGTTCTCTCTAGCTGCAGCTGTGGGGAAGACTTCCTGGGAGAGGCTCCCCGAGGGAGTAGAGGGTGAGAGGTTGAGTTGTGTTTCTTCCTTTGCCTTAAACCCTTTGCTACATGCACCATCTCCCCCTGCTTCCTCAACACCCCAAATCCTGCAGTACCAATCAATCCAGTTGCGGCAGCAACTGCTAGCCAACCCCAGTATCCATTCTCTTCGTCTTCCTTGGTAATAGAATCACTAATTCTTTTGCTGTGCATGTTCCCACTCAGAATAAAGACTGTATTCTCTGGCCTCCTCTGTAGCTAGGCATGGCTATGAGACAGGGTTTTGGCTCATGACATGTCAGTGGAAGTATGTAGGGCTTCCAGGGAATGGAAAGAGAATCCTTCAGGGTTCCTTTTTGCTGCTGACTGGAATATAGATCTGATAGCTGGAGCATTAGCAGCCCTCTTGAATCATGAGGTGGAAGCTATGTACTGAGGAAGACAGGGCAAAATAACAGAATTCCAGGAATTCTGGAATTCTGATGACTTTGTGAATCTGTCCACCCTGCTTTGAGCTTCCCATATATGAAATTTCTGCATGTGTCAGAGAAATAAACTTTCATCTTTTAGAAGTAACTGTTATCTTAGATTTTCTGACACTTGCAAAAACCTAATCCTCACTGAAAAACTAGCAAAGCAGAGATTTCCTGGAGCAGAGAGAGAACAGGGCGTCACGGCAGCCTCTCACCTGGGCTTTAAGAAGTGTATGGCCCTGACGGTAAAGAATAGGGCGAAGACCTTACTCAGCTCCCCAGACGCTGGTTCTCTGGAGGGCTTAGGAGCAGCCTGGGAGCCTGCCCTGGAGGTTGGTGACCAAAGGGTCTGCTCAGTCAGGACTTGAGAAGCGCACCCATTGTGCCCATTGTCCCATTTGCCCCTCACCTGCAGCCCAGTGTGCTCCTTACCCGTCTCCGCTCTGCTGTAAGCCGAGGGAGGCCGAGCCCTCTGGCTTGTTTTTGGGTTTGACCAATGTGAATAAGCAACTGGGGTGGGAGAGAGGGAGGAGAGGCCCAGCCCCAGGTCTCTCCAAGACTGCAGCTCCTGCAGGCAGCCCCTCTCCCAGGCCCCAGCCCTCACTGGTCACATACAGTACTTTTGCTTCCTTTGCCTTTCAGGGTGATCATGGCATCCAGTGTTGCTAGTCTCTGGTGCCTCAATATCCCTAGTTCCTCCCCTCAACTCTAGAACTATGTCTTTAGGTCTCTTCACTTGAACCAGTTGGGGGTAAATTTGGTTTCCTGTCATGACCCTGCCTGATACAGCACCTTCTGCCTAGGCCACAAAACAAGCCATGGCCAGAGGCAGGCCAAGGGACAAGAGAGAGATTGCCAGAGGGCAGAAACACACAGGACAAAATGGGGCAGAGAAGCAGAAACAGGGAGAGATTAAAAAGGCAAAGGCTGGCCGGGCGCCGTGGCTCATGCCTATAATCTCAACATTTTGGGGGGCCTGAAGGAGGACGATCACTTGAGCCCAAGAGTTTGAGATCAGCCTGGGCAACATAGCAAGACCACGTCTCTGCAAAAAAAAATTTAAAAATTTAGCCAGGCATGATGGTTCACCCCTCTGATTGCCTGATTGCTTAAGTTCCAGGCTGCAGTGAGCTGCGATTGCACTATTGTACTCTGGCCTGGGCAACAGAGCCAAATCCTGTCTCTAAAAATAAATAAATAGATAAATATATAAGACAATGACCATCATCTTTCTTCATAGCCAAGAACCCTCAGCTTCGAGAGATGAACTTCAAGGACCTCCTCCTCCCCAGGAAGGGAGATACAGAGCTCATTACAAACCAGAGCCCAGAGCCCTACCTTAGACCTGCAGGTTCAGTAACTAGAGAATCAGGGACCCAGAGTCTGCATTTTCAATAGGAACTAGAGGGGATTCTAATGCTGGGGCCACCGGGATGCATTTTGAGAAACATTCTCTTACACATTTAGCCTAGCCTTAGAAAGAGTAGGTTTCACAGAACACTGAAAAAAAAATCTCAAAAGAGAAAATGTCAGGAAGAATTTGTGCCTAAAGAAACCAATAACCAGGGCTGGGAGCGGTGGCTCATGCCTGTAATACCAGCACTTTGGGAGGCCGAGGTGAGCAGATCACCTGAGGTTGGGAGTTCGAGACCAGCCTGACCAGCATGGAGAAACCCCATCTCTACTAAAAATACAAAACTCTATCTCTACTAAAACCCCATCTCTACTAAAAATGGCAAAACCTGCGCTATTTGACTCAGCATCATGAACGCTTGTTATAACACCCTGCACGGAGTGGGTGCTTGGGGAGGGTCGGTGGTGCCACTGTGAAGAGATACCTGGTCTTCAGGCTGGCAGCAAGCAGAGGCCTGGGAAACCTCAGTGCAGCAGTGTGACCAAGAAAGAACGAAAGAGTCCAGCAGGAGTGAGGAGCAGTTGCCAGAGCATGTGAGCAACCAAGAACACCTTTAGAGGAGGTAAGTGGGACCGAGTTTTGTTTTAATGTTTTAACATTTTTACTCGAGAAATTTCAAGCATATACTAAAGTAGACAGAACGGTATACACAGTCCCTATGCGTCCCATCACCCAGCCTCAACATAGAGCAATTCATGGCCAATCTTGTTTCTTCTTCTTCTTTCTTTTTTTTTTTTTGAGACAGAGTCTCGCTCTGTCGTCCAGGCTGGAGTGCAATGGCGCGATGTGGGCTCACTGCAACTTCCGCCTCTTGGGTTCAAGCGATTCTTCTGCCTCAGCCTCCCAAGTAGGCGGGATTACAGGTGTGTGGCACCACACCTGGCTAATTTTTTTTTGTATTTCTAGTACGGATGGGGTTTCACCATGTTGGCCAGGCTGTCTTGAACTCCTGACCTCATGATCTGCCCACCTCGGCCTCCCCAAGTGCTGGGATTACAGGTGTGAGCCACTGCGCCCCGCCTTTGTGTCTTCTGTATTCTGTCTCTCCCTGTACTCTTTTGAAGCAAATCACAGACATTATATTATTTCAGCCATAAACATTTTATATGCATCTGGAAAAGATAAGAACTTTTCAAAATATCTCAAATACCTTTATTACATACAAAAATTAAGTCTGTAACTGCACATCTACCACCCAGAGCTAGGTTCCAAGGAAAGGAAACAGGGCTCCTTGGAGAAATGGCTGAATCTGAAACTAGGGCAGGAAAATATACAAGAGGAGTTTGGAGTGTCTTATAGTTCCAGAAAGTATGGAAGTGCTTAAAACAAAACAAAACAAAACAAAACAAAACAAAAAAGCCAAAACAAAACTCCCACATTGATGTGGGTATGTCAAAGGAACACAGGAGCCAACTGAAATAGCTCCCAATGGCCAAAACTGGAACAATCTGAGCGAAAAAAATAAATATACTAGTATTGGATTATTACCCAAAGTATAAAATAAATATCCCCGAGTCCATGCTGATATAAATAATTGAATAAATAAATAAATGGAGGAGAAGAGAGAAATCTCCCATGTGGAAGAAATCCAAATCTTTTATGGAGATGCTTTGTCCTCATGGAGGAGGAGCGTAACTCCCCACGGCTTCTGTGTGGGCTGCGCATAGTGACTTCCCTCCAAAGAGCACAGTAGGAGAAGGGTGGTGGGAAAGCCTAACTTTGCAATGAAGAAATCTGATAAGTTACTTGCTGAAGCACTACCCAGCCAGGTAATCAAGGGCAACATAGCAGTCACAAAACTTGCTATATACAATGTGATACAAATGGCACTTTATCTCTGTGACCTTCCTCCCCATTTTTTTAACCCTAGTCTAGTCATGAGAAAAACATCAAATTCCAAGAGAGAAACATTCCTCAAAATACCTGATCAGTACTCCTTGAAACTGTCGAGGTCATCAAAAACAAGGGAGGTCTAAGAAACTGTCACAGTAAAGGGGGGCGTAAGGAGACATGAAGATTAAATGTGGCATCCTGGAGGGGATCCTGGAATTAGAAAAGAACATTAGGTAAAAACTAAGGAAAAATGAATTCACTAGGGGTTTTAGTTAATGTATCAGGCCAGCCATGGTGGCTCATGCCTATAATCCCAGCACTTTGGTAGGCTGAGGTCAGAGGATGGCTTGAGGCCAGGAGTTCAAGACCAGCCTGGGCAACATGGCGAGACTCCCACATCTTTACTTTAATAATAATAATAATAGTAATGTATCAATACTGGTTTATTAATTCTAATGGATGTACTATCCCAATATAAGATGTTAATAATAGAGGGCACTAGGTACAGGGGGTATATGGGAACTCTCTGTACTAGTTTCTCAATTTCTTTGTAAACCAAAAACTCTTCTAAGAAAAGGTTTATTATTAAAAAATGAAATCTTGGCCAGGTGTGGTGGCTCACACCTGTAGTCTCAGCACTTTGGGAGGCCAAGGCGGGTGGCTCACGAGGTCAGGAGATCAAGACCATCCTGGCCAACATGGTGAGACCCCATTTCTACTAAAAATACAAAAAATAGCTGGGCATGGTGGCGCATGCCTGTAATCCCAGCTACTCGGGAGGCTGAGGCAGGAGAATCGCTCGAACCCAGTAGGTGGCGATTGCGGTGAGCTGAGATGGCGCCACTGCACTCCAGCCTAGTGACAGAGCAGGAGTTGGTCTCAAAAAAAAAAAAAAAAAAAATTAAGTCTTTAATATCCACAAATATCCAGTCAGTGTTCACATTTTCTGCCTTTCTTTCTGTCTTTCTTTTTTGAGACCGAGTCTTGCTCTGTTGCCCAGGTTGGAGTGCAGTGGCACTATCTTGGCTCACTGCAACTTCTACCTCCTAGGTTCAAGTGATTCTCCTGCCTCAGCCTCCCGAGTAGCTGGGATTATAGGCACGCAGCATCACGTCCAGCTAATTTTTGTATTTTTAGTAGAGATGGGGTTTCACCATGTTGCCCAGGCTGGTCTCGAACTCTTGACCTCAGGTGATCCACCCATCTCAGCCTCCCAAAGTGCTGGGATTACAGGCATGAGCCACCATGCTGGGCCCAACTTTTCCGTTGTGTCGTAAGTCATAGGATTCAAATTAAGTCTCTGCCTTGATATTGGTTATGGACCAAATTTTGAATGAGGTGACATAAATTATTAGGGGAGAAAAACATCTAAATTGCATGATACATAACTTGGGCAGGAGAATTTGGGGCAGGAGGTGCATGTGGATTTGCTAGTCTTGGCTTGAGCATCACGGTAAGGGGAAGAGGGGGCAGAATAAAGTCTCAGGGTGGAGACATGGGGAGAGGTGGCCCCAAGTCTTCAATCAAAGGAAAGTTGTCTGGGCGTGGTGGCTCATGCTTTGGGAGGCCGAACTGGGAGGATCACCTGAGGTCAGGCGTTCGAGACCAGCCTGGCCAACATGATGAAACCCTGTCTCTGCTAAAAATACAAAAATTAGCTGGGCGTGGTGGCGGGTGCCTGTAATCCCAGTTACTTGGGAGGCTGAGGCAGGAGAATCACTTGAACATGGGAGGTGGAGGTTGCAGTGAGCTGAGATTGTGCCACTGCACTCCAGCCTGGGTGACAAGAGCCATAGTCCACCTCAAAAAAAAAAAAAAAAAAAGGAAAACTGACAGATATAATGGGCGCCTTGAGTGATAGATTCAAGGTCTTGTAAGTGCCCTGTCTCTTGTCCACTGTATTGTCATTGATCTGCCTGCAGAATGATATCTTTATAGGGCTCAGCGAAGGGGACATGAGCTTTAGACTCAGCTCTGAGATCAAATCATTGCTCTGCCACCTCGGCAAGTAACTTAACTCCTCTGAACTTCAGTTTCCTCATCTACAAAATTTGACATATTTTCAATCTTTTAGGGCTATTGTGAAGATTAAATGCAATAGTACAGCTGAAAGTGCCTGAGATTGTGTCCTTCCTCTCTCTCTCAGGGCAGAAGAAAAAGGTAGACTATTGCTGATCTAACAAAAATATTTATTTTGAAGAAAGGTGGGGTAAGGGGTGGTCACATGCACCTGGGGAGTGGGAGGCCTCCTTGGCAGAGGGTGCGTGTCGCCCTTTGAGAGGTGAGCTCTTGGAGGGGGTTTTCATAATAATCGGAGGCCAAATTGTCATTGGGGCCAGCTGTTGCTGGGCCTGGAAGGTGCTGGATCCTTTAGGGGAGGCCTGGGTCCTGGCCTTGGGAAGAAGCTTTAGCTCTACCTTGGGGATCTTCACACAGGAGGCTGACTGAGGCTTCCTCTGAGGCTGGTCCCCCAAAGTGGTGGGCTTTTCTTTGGATGACAAGGAGGGGAAGTCTTGAGGGGTGGAGCAGGAGGCTGGGGTGGGCCAGGGAGTTGGAGCATCGCCTTTGTCCTCAGGCCGTACCCACAGAGGGAGGGCCCAGAGATGGGGGGCAGGGAGAAATACTCTTCCCACCACGGGGCCTGCTCCCCGGAGGACTTGGGCCAGGCCACCAGCCCCCCACACCGACTCCTGCCTGGGCACTTGGAGGAGTGCCTTATTCCTGAGCAAAAGTGAAGGGACATTTGGATCCGAGTGGACTGGGAGAGAGAAGAGGCAATGACAGAGGGATCTTGAGAGAGAGAGAGAGAGAGGCAGAGAGGAGACAGGGACACGAGGGTGGGGATCAGAGATGGAGAGAGACAGCAAAGGAGGCAGAAGACAAGAACACACACCCTGCTTCCTCCTCCCTCTCCTCTTTGCCACAAATGTCCTCTGCTGATGGGGTCTCACACACAGGTTTGGAGGTGGAGCTCACCCAATGGTCCTCTTAAAGAAAAAAAAAATGGAGAGAAGAGAGGGGACCCTCAGACCAGGAAGGGGAACCAGGATTGAGAGCAGCTCCTGGGTTTGGGAAAGATGTCAGAAACCCCCCATCTCCTCTCACCTCTCCCAGTTAGTCCTCTCGTCCCAGTTTCCTGTTTTAGGCCTGTGTATTCCAGGCTGTTTGAATGTTGTTCCCACCATCCAGAATACTTTGCCAGCCCCCTCTCTGCCTGATAAAAATTCTACCAGTTATGCAAAGCCCTCTCAAAACCTTAACTGTTCTTCACCTTGAAGCATTCCTTGTTTAGTTCCTCCTAGCCCCTCGCTCCTTTCCGATGGCCATGAGCACATATTTGTACCTGGCATGTAAAGTGTGCTGATTGAAATCTTATTTATTTATTTATTTATTTATTTATTTATTTATTTATTTTTGAGATGGAGTTTCGCTCTTGTTGCCCAGGCTGGAGTGCAATGGCGCGATCTCAGCTCACTGCAACCTCCGCCTCCCAGGTTCAAGCAATTCTCCTGCCTCAACCTCCTGAGTAGCTGGGATTATAGGCATGCACCACCACGCCTGGCTAATTTTTGTATTTTTAGTAGAGACGGGGTTTCTCCATGTTGAGGCTGGTCTCGAACTCCTGACCTCAGGTGATCCACCCGACTTGGCCTCCTAAAGTGCTGGGATTACAGGCGTGAGCCACTGTGCCCGGCCCTGAAATCTTTAATGTACCACAGTGGGTTTTTTACTGTATATCTTTCTAACTGGTATTTCTTTACAGATTGGGACTTGCGGTCATCTCTGATTGGCCTGTCCTTGAGAAGGATCTCTAAATTCACTTTCCAAATGGAGAAAAGGTCATGGGACCCACCCCATTCCATCCTACCCTTTCTGGGGTGATAGCAGGGGAAAGACAGCTGTGAGGGAAGAAGTGCCCGTCTACATCCTTCAAAGTCCAAAAGAATATGAGCTCAAGGGTGCTGGCCACACCTCCCAATCCCACCGTAACATCACACATGTGAGTCACACACCCCAGGGAGCCATTGTGGCTTCACCCTGGGTGAACTCTCTGGAAGTTTCTGCACCCAACTGTCCCCTAGATCCTCTGTGCCCAGATGGTCTCGCAGACAGAGCCCTCAGCTCGTTTGGGGAGCTCTTTCCTTCCCTGAGGGATGAGGCGGTTGCCCACTTTAAAATCCTCATGATGGACTCTGGAAAGGAGGTGTTGGGACCTGGAGTTAGTCAGGGAATGGGCAGGAAGGGGCATCTGGCATATGCCCTGGGGCCCCAAAATGCATGTCCAGGCCCTGGCAGTGACTCCCTGTGCAATGCTTTAAGGGGAGGGCCTCTCACCTTAAGCAGTAAGCAGTAAGGAAGACTGAAGGTAGGAAATTCAGATGGCTGAGAGAAGCCCTAAAGGAGAGGTGAGACCGCTAGGGTGGCTTGCTTTGGGACTCTGGGTACTGGCTTTCTCTTACAATTCACACTAGAGTCTTTGGCAGCAAGTGCCCTTCAGAATTCACCAGACACTGCCATTTTCTCTTTCTCAATAAGTGGCCCCCTTCCTCCCACTCCGCATTCCCATGGTGTATTTTTCCCCCTCCCAGGAAGCTGCCCTCCTACAGTTGAGGGTCCTTTCTCCTTCTCCCCTTGATACCGGCCACCTTGAAGGCATTTCTATTTAGAGATTGACAGGAAACTTACACAATAACCGAATTCAATTTGATTACAATGAGGCCCTGTATTTATATAGTAGTATAGCTGGAATCCTGGAGTCCTAGGATTGAAATGGATTTCTGAGCAAGAGGCTACAGGAATTTCATTGGCAGGACCATGGGCTGGGAGTCTCCAGGCTGTGCTGGGACACTGGCAGTGACGGGAAGCTCAGTGCCCCACAAAGCCGCCCACTTGGCTGTGAAAGAATCCCAGGCCCCTAGAAATGCCTTCCTTCTACTGAACCACAACCTGGACTCTGTTTTCGGTGTGTGTGTGTGTCTTTGGATGGGCACGGAGGAGGCACTACTAAGCACACAACCTCATTGAGAAAAAGAAGCTGTTTTTGTTATTGTTGCTGCTGCTTTCCTTTACCCCACCGTTGTGGGTGGTGGAGGTGCAGCATCACAAGAGGCTTGTCTAGCAAGGGATCCCTCAGCCGCAGGAGCTGGAAAGCCTGTGGTTTGAAGAGGGAGAGGGGAGAGGGAAGATTGAGTATAGGAGGGAGGAGGAACAAAGGCAAGAAAGTAGCCTGCACACAGGACTGCAGGGAGACATGGAAGGAGGAAGGAGGAGGCTTGGCTGGTAGGAAAACCTGAGGTCATTGAGGGACAGAAGGAAACCTAGTGGTCTTTCATTCACAGAAATCCCCGGAGAAATCCAATCTTGGGCAAGGAACGTAATCTCCTGAAGCCTCAGTATCGTCAATCTGGAAAGTGGGTATAATATTTATAACATTATGCCCAACTTCCTAGGCTCGTTGGAGTTAAATGAGACAAATTGTGAAGTAGTGTCTGGCACATACTGGGTACTCAATACGATTCAGAAATAATATATTATTTGTAGTACTATATTCTATTACAAATAATATATTATTATTTACTCTTTTGGGAGCCCCAGCTCTCCTTTCAGCTTCAGAATCTGGGCTCCAGTTCTGCCTCTATTTAAAAAATCTGTGCCTCCCACATGTGTGGTTCCTCTTCTTAGTGGCTCCCTGCCGCAGACAGCAGCCATCACTGGGTGGAGCAGGGCAGAGGCTCCCCTGTCCATTACTCAAGGTTTCCAAGGCCCTGGCAGGGACTCCCTCCTCCTCCTTTCCAGGCGGCTGCAGGGACAGGAAGTGGGTATGTTTGGAGGGGGAGGGAGTCTTCCTCCAGGGGAAGACTTATCGTGTCCACAGCATCCCAGAGCCCAGAGCTGGGACCTTCTGCTGCCCTAGCTGCACTGGGACCTGCTCCAGCATCCTCCTCTTCCAAGCCCTACACCAGTGCCGATGGCTGCGCAGTCAGGCAACCTAGCCTGGGCACCAGCACAAAGTTGCTGTGTGACCTAAGGCAAGTCTCTTCCCCTCTCTGGGCCTCAGTTTGCTCCTGTGATAAAAGAGGCGATAAGAATTTTATTTCCATGATTTAATGGTGTAAGATAATCAGATGGGGAAAGAGGAGAAAGTTAAGGAAAGGAAAGATTTTACCAGTAGAGTCCAGGCACTGGTCTGAAAGGGAAAGCGTTTGGGGGAATTATCTGAATAACACTCCCTAATCAGCCGGGTGATCACAGGAGCGGAGGCCGGGTTTGAGCAACTCCCAGAGTCTGAGAACACATCTGTCCCTCTGCTTTTCTCCTCTGGTTCTAGCCCGGCCCCTTCCAGGGGCTTTAACCCTGTTTACAGAAATGGGAATTTGCATGATGAAAATAACCCCAGCCGGACTGCGATTTTACTGCGCTTGGCACAGGGCTCGGAAAAAGCGGCTGCATAGCCAATTACTGGAATTTTTAAACACAAATAATATTTTATGGGATCAGTGGGCTGGCGCGGGGCCGCCGCACCCGGCGCGGCTCCTCCGCCCACAAACAAGCTCCGATTGTGCGGCAGGCGAGCGCGCCAGCCCTGGGGTGGGGGTGTGGGGTAGAGGGGGCGGGGGTCCCTTCGCGGGCAGGTGCAGCTCAGGGCTAGGCCTCCCGGGCGCCGGACTGGCAGGGTGCGTCGGAGAGGCCCGGGTCCGGGGTCCGGTGTGCTGGGCATCCCGGCTCACCTGCAGGGCCAGCCAGGAAGCGTTTAGTACGCGAGGGCGCGCCCAGCGCTAGCTCCCCCGCCTGGCGGCCGCCCGCTGGGCCTGGCCCGCATCCCGCGCCCTTGGCATGGCCATGGCCGCCGCGCCGCCTCCGGAAGGCCGGCTTCCCGGAACGGCCTGAAGGCGGCGGGGAGTCAGCGCCGAGGCCCCGGAGCCACCCCTCGCCTTCCCTCTCCCGCCCGAGCCGCGCTGACGCTCTGGAGGCCGACCAGGGAGCCCTAAGTGTCCAGCGCAGGTCGAGGGGCACCACCAGGGGTAGCGGGACAATGCTAGCCCTGGTGGTGCCCCTCGACAGATCTCCACTAGGGAGCCCCATTCTTGCTCTCTCCGAGACCGCCAGACCTGGCCCGGGGCCCCCGAGGCTGGCCGCCCGCAGCCTGGGTCGCTCCTGGCGCTAGCTGCCAACGCCCCAGCTCCGCCCGCCCCCGCGCTGCGCACCCTGCCCCAGCGCGCACAGGGTTAAGCGGGAGCAGGTGTGTAGCCAGATGCCGCTGACCAGCCCCCTCCCTGGCAGCCTGGTCGGCCGCCTCCTCCTCCGCCCACCCGCTCAGAACCACACAGTCCCAAATAAAAGTGCTATTGTTGCCGGGCCTTTCCCCACCCCCGTCGCTGCCCCGCCACCTGGAGCGGAGCCTGGTCCCCTCTTCACCTGCCCCGGGGCAGGCCGGGGGAGGGGCGAAGGGGAAGTTGGGCCTCCCAGCAGGGACTTCCGCTCCCCTACCCCCCAGCTTCCCCTCTCCTAGTGCCCACGACACCGACCCCTAGGCCTGGGGCTAGGCGCCCCGGCTTTGCGCTGAGGGGCTTCTTTCTGGCTAGACAGCCAGGTTCTGGCCTCACCCCCCACCCCTCCCTTTAGCCCCCATTCTCACTGGCTGGAGCAGCGGCGGGATTTACAAAGCCGGGAGAACACGGAGGTCTTGGGCGATGCGCCCAGGACAGTGCCAGGCTCACTGGGGCTCAGCAATTGGCAGGTGGTATTGCTTTTTTAAAAAACATTATTTGTCCAGCAACAAGCCAAGGAAGGTAGGGCAAGAGCGATGCCCTTTACAGACAAGGAAACTGAGGCACAGAGAGGCAAAGTGTCTAGCCCAATGACAAGCCTGGTAAACGTTGTGGCTTCGCACAAAATTCAGGTCCTCTGACTCCAGCCCCGGCACTACAGGGTCTCCGGTACTCATCTGAAGGACAAGAATGGAGAAGAGACCCCAGAGACTGGGAGTCTAGCGCCGCCCTGGACTCGCCGTGGGACCTTGGGCGAGTTACCTCTCCCCTCGGTTTCCCCGTTCTTAAATAGAGATGGGTAGACTGTCGTGGTTCCTGAATTCTCACGTTGACACTTGGAATCCAAGGGGCTGCTGGCCCCCAGAGGTCTGGGGGCCGGGGGTGGGACTCTATGCGTGAGCTCGGCCTGCGCATGGAAAGGAAAATGTTTCCCCTTTCGCTCCCCTTCTCCCCCAGCTTTCTCCGCCCTGCCTCCATCCCTTCCCTGCAGGCCCCCAGGAGGCTGAACTGCGAGGTTAAATAAATATCTGACGGTGGCTCAAGGAAACAGTCAAGACCGTTGCGAGAGAAGAAACCCAGACTTCGGTGGAGATCCGCTCCTAAGCCCAGCAGCCCCCACTCCGCCCCAGTTGCATGCTGAGCCCTTGGCCCCCGCGGGCCTCACCCAACTTCCCCAAGATAGCCAGCCCCCTCCAGTGCGGCCCCTCTCCTCTGACCTCCTCCAGCTCTGGCGCTGGTAGAGCTAGAGCTAGAGCTAGGGCTAGGGTAGTGCGCTCAGGGTTACTGTATTTCCTCTTTGCGTTTTAGGTTTTGAGTGCAGGTATTTAAATTCTCCAGCCCAGGGGAGAGTACTCTATGTACTGTGAAAAGAACTCTGTTGGGAGTCGAGAGATATGAGATTTTGGTTTTGTTCTCTTAGCTCTACTATTAATCTTGCTCCTGACCTGCAGATCCATAAATCCAGTTTCCTACTTCACCTGGACATCTATCTAGCAGGCATCTCAAACTCAACTTGTTCTACTTGGAAATTCTGATCTCCACCCCGGTCCCCCACCTGTCAGTCTTCTCCATCTCAGAAAAGGGCAGCTTCATCTTCCCAGTTGCTGGGGAAGAAAATCTTGGAGTTATTCTCAACTCCTCTCTTTTTCTGTCATCATTCATCCAAATGCCTTAGCAAATCTTGTTTATTTTGTCTTCAAAATATATCCAGAATTTGCTACTCTTCATCACCTCCTCACTGAGCTCACTGTTCCAAGCCACCATCGTCTCCTGCTAGAGTAGTGCAACACCTCCTAGCTTGTCTCTCTGCCTCCCTTCTCCCTCTTAGTCTGTTCTCAACAGAGTAGCCAGGGTTGTCCCTTTAAAACTGAAGTCGGATCATGTCCCTATTCTGCTCAAAACCTCCAACAGCAGTATATCTCACTCAGAGAAAATGTTCCTTACAAAACCCTAGTGATCTGATCACCTCTCTGCCCCTTCTTGTCACCCTTCGCCTCCTCCTTATCACTCTACTCCAGCCATACCTGCCTCCTAGATGTTCCCTGGGCAGGACAGCACACTCCTGCCTCTGGACCTTTGCACTTGCTGTTCCCTCCGGATTCCTACAATGCTCTCCTCTCTGCCAAGGCTTTCTCTGACCAATGTTCCACCCCAGTGCACACACCAGGCTCTCCACCTCCCTTGCCCTGCTCCGTTTTTCTTAGTTGCGCTTGTCATCATCTAACCTGCTGCATATTTACCTGATGATTTGTGTATCTCCTTCTGTTAGATTGGAGGTGCTATGAAGACAGAGGCTTAAAAAAAGTCTCAGCCCTTAAAACAGGGCTTCACACAAATAGGCACTCAGTAAGTATTTGTTGTAGGAATGAGCTAGTCACTTTCCCTTCCTGAGCCTTACTTTCCTCACCTGTGCAAGTGAGTTGGGCCCAATGAAAGTCCCCCTCAGCTTTGAGTCTCATGGTAAGGAATGAACATTGTGAGAAGGTGAGAGGGAGAGGTAGACAATGGCGCGAAGGTGTCAGTTAGCTCTGTGTTGGAGTGGACCAACGCAAGGCAGAGAAGGCTTACTCCAGGGAGGCCCAGAGGGCCCACATATTAATTAATTAATTTATTCATTCATTCTTCACTCATTCAAGAAGTGTCCCTCAAGATCCCTGGTGTGCTCAGCCTGGGGCAAATCCATGGGGGAGGCGGGGACATGCAGAGTAAGACCTGGGCCATCAACAGCTCTGCCTCATGTTGGCTGTGTGACCCTAGGTGAGCCTAGGATCCCTCAGAGACTCAGTTCTCTCACCTGTAAAGGTCATAGATAATTTCACTCGCCCTACAGGACTCATGAATTAGACTGAGTGTCAAATGAGATAATCCCACCATACATACTTAAAGTGTATGACTGAGAAACAAGAATGAACATATACATCAAGATCACAGTCCTTCGAGAGCTTAGAGTATGGTCTTTGTAGCTGAGAGCCCTCTCCCTCCTATTTTCGCCTGGGTGTTGATGGGGTCCCTTGGGACTGACTGAATTTCCCCAGCCTTATCCTTGAATTGGCTTCCTTTCTGACCCCAAGCAGCCAAATGAAGGCTCCCCCTCGTGGCATTTCATGGAATAACAGGTCTCTGCACGTACTGAGCCTAGAGACGGTCAGCTAAATAGCACAGAAAGGAAGCAGGAAGAGGCCAGAAGAGGGAGAGTCTGAAGACTTAGGAAAGGGGCAGAGCAAACCTGCAAAGGAATGCTAGACTGGGAGGGACCTGGGACTGCCTCCTCACACCCCATTTTACAGATGAGAAGCTGAGGTTCAGGGAAAGGGAGGTTAGAGGCAGGACTGTAACTTAGGAATCTACACACTCCTGTGCTGGTTTCTTTACCCCAAGTACCATAGGCATTTATAGAAGTCAATGAGCAAACAGTATAGATGACACATTCCGTCTACATCTGGCAGCATCCCCTGAGGGCCTCTGACTATGCAGTATTTTCTCCCAGGACAAAGATTCCCAAATGTCAAAGACAGCATCCAGAGAGGCTGGTATAACTTCAGATCTAACCTATTTCAGAGGCAGAGGTTAAAGATAGACAATTCACCTGGATTTTTCTCTTCTCACTGGGGTATGGGTGCAGGGGTGAGGGTGGGCACACAACTAAATCCAGTCCTACTTAGAGATCCAAAATGACCAACTCAATCAGAGGGATGCGTGTGTGTGTGTGTGTGTGTGTGTGTGTGTGTGTGTATGTAGTGTTACAGTTGCAAGTAAGAGTGCCTTATAAAGTTTCTTTTTCTTCACCTGCATCTTATAATTTACTCCTCACTGCTAGTATTAGCCATTTTAGAGATGACAACAATGAGTTACCAAAGGACCAAGTGGTTTGCTCAAGATCAGAAAGAATGTTAGGGAAAGACCGATGTAGTGCATACAGAAGGCACTCAATATGTACTCAATCGCCTGTTCATAAGACTTCTTTGTTTTATTGAGTTGACTTTGGGAGGAACTCTTCCCAATCTGAGGTCGCTTCCCACTGTGAGGGAGATTCATCCTGCCTTCCTTGGATCCTGGCAGCCTGGAGGGGCCTCTGGCTCTCTAAGGCAAGGGGGAAGTCGCGCATGACCACAAAGAATGTAGCAGCAGAAGAGGGTGCAATGATGGGGTGGGCAGGGTAAGAGACTACTTGCCTCAGTTGAGCTGAGGGGCTTCCAAATAGCCTCCACTGGCTGGCTGATGGGAGGCCTGGTCTTCTGATCACTCTGGGGAGCTTGGGACCACTATGAAAATACGCTGATGTTGTCTAGGAGCCAGGAGTAAATCTTATTGTCCTGTCCCCTCGATATATCAGCAGGGTGTTCAGTAGGTGGAGGAAATCCCGGGACTGGGTTCCGGTGCTTATGTTCAAGTGCTGAACTTCAAGTGTGACCCTGCAGTTGTTGTAGAGCAATGGTTGGGAACACAGGCTCTGGAGCCAGGCTACCTGGGCTCATGTGCCAGCTTCCCACTTAATAGATCTGTGACCTTGACTGCACCTCTTTGAACCTCAGTTTTCTTAACAGTAAAATGGGGAATCATAGTACCTACTCAAAGGATTTTTGGATGCATTAGATGAGTGAATCATACAAAATATGTAGGAAAATGCCTGGCACATAGTAACTGCTCAGTAAATGTTACAAGATCATTAGCTGTATGGTGAAAGAGATTGGGTTAGATCAGTTTTTCAGTTGCGGGGCACAGCTCCCTGAAGACTTGGTTTTGTTTTGCAGGAAGGGCAAAACTATAGAAAGTAAAACTTGGTAAAACATTCTGTTGGTGCAGCTTGCAGAAGATTTGACTGTTTTCCCAAAGGGGCATGAGTTTACAAGATGGAGTCACAGAATTGGAGCATCTTAGGATCTTAGGAGCCTCAGATGCTCAGGGCTGTGACATTATTCTGTTGCTCTGGGGTTATCCTCTCCATCTAGATGCCATCAGGGCAGTATCATGCTGGATTATTGGGAAAGCCAAGGCCAAACCTGGCAGCTCAAGCCTTAGTACCTAGAGTGTCTCTTGGGGTGGGTCCCAGGGTACTGAGTGTCATGGATTGTCCTGCACTCAGCCTGTCCCTGGGGGCTGGATTTGGGTGGAGGAGGAAGGAGAGGCCTTTGTAGCAGAGGGACAGGCAGGGAAAGCTCCTTGCCGGTCATGTTTACTGAACTGCACTGAATTATGACTAAATGCCAAGATCTGGCTTCAGGCAATTGCCTAAATCATTTAGGGGTTGACAAGGAAGGGAGGGAGGGGACATGGGGAGCTGGGGGGAGAATGTTCTTGTAATTCTTCAGCCTGAGGTACATTAAGGAGCCATAAGCCATGTCGAGAGCTTGAATTACATTAGAGAGATTATCCTGTTACAGTTCATAATCCTGGATAATATACCGTCTTGGAGCACACCTGCCTGTGATAAATCTCACCCTGTAATGGCCTGGCCCTGGGGACCCAGGGATGCTGGGGCAGCTGGCAGGGGCTATCAGAGTGGACGCAGCCTCAGCAGAGGCACCTGTGAGCCCCATTGTCCTCCTGAGTGATCTTTGTGTCCTTTACTCCTGCCTCTGCCCAGAGGGAGTGGACGTAGCCGGGAGCTTCAAACTTCTCCATCTTTATTCAAGGTTCTAGGCTCCGTAAGGCCCCTCCACCCTAACTCCCACCCCATAACCCCACTCCCTGCTCTGGTGAGACAGGCCATTTGTGTTCTTGTCTCCAGACTCTCCTCTGTCTAAATGCTTTCCCCTTAATCTCTCCAAACCCAGCCTGGCATGTCCTGGTCAATGAGACCTCTGAGAACCTGCACTAACATCCTCCTTGGCTCCAGCTCGAGTACTGACTCTCTGATGTGAATGGGTGTGTTACCCGCCACCCAAGGGGTCTGCAAACCTTTTCTGAGTCTCTGACTCTCCAGCTAGACTGCTGATGCCACGAAATCAGGAACCATGACTACTTCCACAGCACTCAGCACAGACAGGCTCAACAGCCATGCAACTGGCTAATGGCAGAATCAGGGTTTGAACCCCAGTTGGCTGGCTTCAAAGTTTGCAGCTACTGCAGAACACTGTCTCTCTGACCCGAGAGCTCTGTCCTGTGTCATTTGTGGGTCTAATCTCAATTTCTATGAGCTGTCAAATCCTTCCTAGACTGTATTTGCCTTGCATTGGGAAACATCACAAGCCAAAGGGATGACTCTCTCATGGTATAGCTTAGGGTGGGATGGCACCCAAGCCTCCCAGATTTATCCTCAGCCTTTTCAAGAGACACAGCCCACTGAGAGAGCTCATTCACACTCCCCAATTAGCTTGGTCAACTCTCTCCCACTTCCAGCCGATTGCTCAGTTTCCAGCTCTTGGGAGGCCTGGCAGTATCTGGGTACCTGCCATATGTTCCTAGTATCTCTCTGCATGACACCCTAAACCCCACCTGCCTCAGGCTCTGCTTTATCCCTCCCACCTGCCTTCCTCAAACACACATACCATGTTGCACCTTTACCAGGAGACAAGTGGAGGGCACCTTTCTGGGCTTCTTGAGGTTAACTATGCTACTGGGGCTTTAGCTAACCCAGGCCATCAAGATCTTCCAAAAGGAGGCACAGCTACCGTTTATGAAGCACTCACTAGGTGCCAAGCACTGGGTTATGCTTTTCACCTGATCTATCTCATTTATCCCATGGCAGTCTTATGAGCTAGGTGTTTCATGATTTCTATCTTACAGGTGAGAAAGCTGAGGCTCAGAGAGGTTTAATACGGTTCACAGGTCAATACCTAGTAAAGGGTAGAGTTGAATTTTTTTTTTTTTTTTTTTTTGAGATGGAGTCTTGCTCTGTCACCAGGCTGGAGTGCAGTGGCTCAGTCTCAGCTCACTGCAACCTCCAACTTCCTGGTTCAAGCAATTCTCCTGCCTCAGCCTCCTGAGTAGCTGGGATTACGGGCACGCGCCACCACACCCAGCTAATTTTTGTATTTTTAGTAGAGATGGGGTTTCACCATTTTGGCCAGGATGGCCTCTATCTCCTGACCTCGTGATCTGCCCGCCTTGGCCTCCCAAAGTGCTGGGATTACAGGCATGAGCCACTGTGCCCGGCCAGTAGAGCTGAAATTTAAACACATGCCTGCTAGCCCCAAAGCATGTGTGCTTAACCCTTGATGCCACACTGGCTTTTCGTGGTGAGTGCAGGCACCCCAGGCTGCCTCCCCAGCTCTACCTCCTGAGCCTACCCTTCTCCATCCCTTCTCATTCCTGCAGCCATCGCTAGCAGCCTCCTCCCGGCCCTTCTGTTGCCGAGTTCCAGAACTCCCCCACATTCCAAGTCACTCTGTGCTTCATGGATTCATTCCCTCTCTCTGTACTTCCACATTATTCATCCAGAGACGGGAACCACAGCAGTTTGATCATCCACCCATCCATTCATTCCCATCATTCATTCATGGAATCCTGAAATGTCAGGGCTAGCAGGGGCCTTAGAAGTTATCTGGTCCAGTAGTTTTGAAACCACAATGCATTTTTCAAAGAAAATCTTCTGTAGATGTTCCATAGAGAAATCAGATCAACAGTGGTGGTGGCGGGTGTTGTAGGGGGTGGGAGGCAGCCGCTAGACTCCTGCCTTCTTGGTCCCACCTCATCCACTGCAACCCCCCTGCCCTGGACTCCCAGTATACAGTTGGGAAGCAGCTGCTCTCCCTTTCCTCTCATAGTGTACAGCAGGGCACTGAAGTTCAGGAATAAAATGAGTTGCCCTACTGGTCAAGGGCTATTTCCAGACACCTAGTCGATGACAACCTGTTGCCTTCAGCAACTAACTGAGGGTTAACTGTTGCAACAACTCATTTTCCTCAAGCTCTGAGTTTCCCAGACCTAGGCCCTAGCCTTAGCTGCCACTTGCTACTTAAAAAGCTACACGACCTTGGGAAAGTAATCACATAGCCTTTATAGCCCTCCATCTATTTCCTCCTCCTCTGAAAAATGGGGAAAATAACAGGACCTACCCATTTTTAGTTTTCTATTGCTATGTAAAAAAACACCCCAAAACAAAGTGGCTTAAAACAACCATTGTACTATCTTTCCTAGGACTGTGGGCTGGCTAGGCTCAGCTGGGTGATTCTTCTGCAGGTCTTTCTTAGAGTTTCAACCAGAAGGGGCTGGGGCTGCAGTCATCGGAGGACTGATTGAGATGCTGGGATGGCTGGACCTCTTGCTCTCCAGGCATCCTCAGGGCCTCTCTTCTCCACATCGTCTTTCCAGTTGGCTAACCAGACTTTGTACGTAGCAGCTCAGAGCTCCGAGATGCACAAAAGTGGAAGCTTCCAGGTTGATTTAGGGCTTAGGCCCAAAGTGGCATAGCGTCACATCTGCAACATTCTATTAGTGAAGGAGTCAAGGGAAGAGGAAATAAACTTCACCTCTCAGTGGGGGAATGACCAATAATTTGTAGTAATCTTCAACTTACCACAGCCTGTGTGACCATGAACGAGGAAATTACTTAATCTTTCTAATTTTCCCATCTGTGAGGAATAAGTACATCAATCCATGGAAAGTACTTAGAACAGTACCTGGCACCTAGTAAGCACTCACATGTTAACTGGTGCTATTTTTATTTCTAACCCTTATGCCTAGCAGGGTGCTAGGTAACTGGTGGTGGTGGTGGGGTTACAAGAGTAATGGCAAACACAGTTTATACGTTTATACTCTTGATAATAAATAATCTAGTTCATGAGATAAAATTAACACACAGAGAGATCAAAGTACTAATTCAAGGCGTTGTGTAATTAAGGAGCCCATGAGAGGTACAGATAACATATACTTGAGGAAGGTGGAGGACAAAGAGATTGGATATGGGGGCTGGGTGGCCAGTGAAGGCTTTAAGGAGGAAGAGGGTGCCCTTCAGAGGCAGAGTAGTGTAATAGGTAAAAGTGTAAATTCTGAAGCCAACCTCTTAAGGTCTGATAAGTTTTCACATCTTAGCTTTGCCACTTTCTGGATGTGCAAGTTGCTTTGCATCTCTTTGCCTCAGTTTCCTTTCTGTAAAGTCTATCCATCTTATGGGGCTCAAATGAAAAGTAAACGATTTATTTCTTATAAAGGGACTAGAACAATGCTGGACATGTGTTAAGTACTCAACAAAGTTGAGTTAACCTCAAAACCCCTAAAGAGAGGAGAGATTAGGTGGAGGGAAGAAACGGAGGCCTCCAGATGGATAAAACAGTGACTGCATGTGTAAAGTAGAAAGACGGACGTGTCATGCTCAGGGACAGAGAGCCACTTTGCACAGGAGGAGATGTTTCTAGAGGGTGGCAGGGGTGATGGTGGTAGAGGACGGTAGGGGTAGCAGGAGCAAAGGTAGAGAGGAGAGTGAGGGGCAGACTGCAGGAGACTTTGAGTCCAGCTTTAGCAATCCGGACTTGATCCTTACAGGCAAAGGGAAGCTATTGATGGTTTCTGACAAGGGAAGGATGCCATGTGGGCTGTGTCTTAGAAAGAGACTCCTGGTAGTGGTGTGCAAGTGGGTTAAAGACAGGGAGACAGTTTAGGAGGCTGTTGTCACAATTCAGCCATGAAATGGGGATGTCCCGAACCAGAATGGAGGCAGAGGGAAAGCACAGGGACTGGCAGCCTGGAGAGGGAATTACCGCAAGCTCTAGGGGAGCCCCTGCCTCCTGCCTGTCTGACCCACCATGGCTGGCTGCTGGCTTCTGCCCTGCTTCCTCCCTTCTGGGCCAGCCTTGAAGTCTGCATTCAGGGAGGGGCAAGGCACCAGGGAAGCACAGGGCCAGCTCCACACCCAGAGCCTGGACTGGATCCTGCCTGGTCTTACCTGGACCAAAAGGAGCAATTCTGGGAGCTTGGCTGTGGCCCAAGCCGGGCTATGGGCCCGAAGTGGCAGATTGTGAGCAGGGACCCAGCACTGGCTCTGTGTGTGTGTGTGTGTGTGTGTGTGTGTGTGAGAGAGAGAGAGAGAGAGAGAGAGAGAGGCTGAGAGGCTGAGAGTGTGTGACAAAGAGGGAAGACGGAGGACCATATGTCTATTTTGTTTGAGGAACAGCTGTCTCCTCAAGTGGGTGAGAGAGTCAGTAAGAGAGGGGAAGTGGGGTTAGAGGGTCAGCTCCACATTCACAAATACATTGTCACAGGGCCCTTGTGTGTGAGTCAGCTTTTCTAATTTTCCAGATATATTCCTTTTTTTCCCTCCCTTTCTAAATCTTTCCTTTTCCACTGCTTTTTCCTTTCTCTCTCCCCCGAGCTCACACACTCACACACAGCCTCGGGGCTGGGTATTCCTCTGTCTGAGGGTCCTAGAGAGGGGTGGGGTGGCCACAGAGCAGGTAACTTTCTCTGTTCCACCCCTGCTGGGACTTGCCCTGGGGCCACACCCTCCAATCCTTCCCTCCTCCTACAAATACTGAATGCTCTAGGTGCTGGTCCAGGCCCAGGGGCCAGGGGCCCAGGGACAAGCTTATTCTAGAGTCCCCCTCACCCAGTGCCTTTGCTTTGGAAGAGTGGGACAGGAAGGGACACCTTCGGCTTAATGTCCAGGGATAAAGTACCAGAATAACGAGCTCCCGTGGTGCTCTTTTCTGGTTTGCCCTTTCTCTTCCCTGTTGTCTGCTCTTCTGTCCCACTTTTGTTTTGGTGAGAAAAGCAGAGAAACTGGAGTCAGAGAAGCCTGGGTTCAAATCCCAGTTCTGCCTCTTTCAAGCTGTGGGATCTGCAGCAAGTTGCTCCACCTCTCTGACAAAGACTGGAATAACCTTCATTTCTGGAGGTTGGGAGAATTAAACGGGAAAATCAGTCTAAATGCCTGGCAAAAGTACCTTTCTCTGTTTTTCTTCTTGTTTCTTTTTCCTTATCCCATTTCCCTTATTCATTAAGGAACGGCTTACTTAATGAAGGAGTCTTCATTGTGCTGCAGCCGGGGGAGAGAGAGGAGCAGGGGTCCTGGCTGAGGCACCACAGGAAACAAGATTCCAGCCTGCGCCTCACAGCCTCCTCCCTTGGGCCCCTGCCTTCATCATGTCCTGTCTCCATCCTTCAGGAAGTGGGGAGCCAATGAAGGTTTCTGAGCAGGGGAGTGACTGAATCTCAGACCTGTGCTTTAGGACCTATGATCTGGTCGTGTGGGGTACTGGGGGTACTGGGGCATGGTGTGTGTGTCTGGCGGGTGGGGGGAACGGGGCCACAGGAGTCTGTCATGCCCTCCTTTCCTCCACCTTCCTATGTCCCTCACCGTGACTCTCTTCTTTCCCCTTCTGTCTCTCCTCTGCTCCCTCCATTCCTCTCTCCCCTTCAGCTCCCCCTGCGGCTTGCCAGCTGCCAGCAGATGACACCTCCTTTCATGTTTGGGGCTGAGCACAGCTTTGAATGTTCGTTTGATTCCGTTAAGATAATAGCTGGTTCACTGTCAGATGCAGACTGATCAGTTAAAACCTTAATCACTGCCTGTCTCCTCACTCGGCACTTATTTTTTAAGAGATTAATCCCCTCAGCCCTGCTCCAGCTCACATTCAGCCTGGAAAAAAAAAGGCAAGGTTTGTGTTATTCTTGTTATTATTATTGTTATGATTGTCACTCTCATTATTCTGCATATTAACTCTGTCCCTCTCTGCCCTTTCAACTAATTTTTTCTTTTTTCTCCCCCGTGGTTTCCCAGTCTTCCCCTCATCTCACTTGTATATTCTCTCTCTCTCTCTCTCACACACACACACACATACACACTCCGATGTGGCTTTCCAGATCTAGTGTGAGATATGTCCGGATATTGATATAGTGTGAGTATATACAATTCCCCTGCACACGCCTTCCCTACCTCCACGTGCACACCTGGGTGTTCAGCACAGGGACAGGACACAGGACACAGGTCCAGGCACACGTGGTCCAGGGCAGCCAGGAGATACAGCTCTGTACCACGGGCAGAGTCTAATAGTTGGGGTCAGGCACACGTGCCCTGATTCTGCCTCAGAGGCTCGCTTGCTTTGTGACCTTGGAGAGAAGTCTTACTTTCCTCATCTGTAAAATGGGATAAGAGCACTCACTGCAGGGAGGCTGTGAGCACTGAATACAAGACAACATATAGGCTACCCACAGCAGGGCCTGGCACAGGGTGGCGGCTCTCGGTGTCATTCCCCTTCCTTGTTCCTGCATCCCACGCTCCATGGAAAGATCCTTTCTAGAGCTTGCCCAGTCCCTCCTCCCCTGCAAGATGCTGTACCCTCTCCGGGCCATTTTACAGACACTTCTCACTTTATTACCTATCTCAGCAGTCAAGCCTTACCCAGGATCAGGGAAGGATATTCTGCTTGACACTGACCTGTGAAGGTTGGATTTTACAATTTGCAATTAAAGCTAGAATTTTACAGAGGAAAGTAACCCAGGGGCCATCCAGTCCAAACCCTCAAAGTACGTGAAGAGAGAAAGGCTCAGAGAGGGGCTGGCTTGCCCTGGGCCACACAGCAAGTTATAGCAGGGCTGGAACTAGAATTCCGCCCTGGCTTTGCATACATCGCCCAGAGAGATTCAGCCCAGCAGCCGGCCATGTACTCAGCAATTACTATGTGCCCAGCCCTAAGCCATTAGAGAGAGCAACCAGGCTATGCCACACTGGGTGTTACCCAGGGTGGCAGAGACTTGTTTCTGATCCAAATGGTACTGTGGGCACAGCAAGGCTTTCTGAAGCGGGTGGAGTCGGGGATTTGGGATAGCAGGACACTTAGACAGGGAGTTAGAAGTGAGTGTCTGAGGGCCACCGGGGACACCAGCCCCATTTCTGGGGTTGAGGGCATGCAGCATATCCTGGACTGAGCGAGATGATCTGACAGAGGCCAGGAACTGTCTGCAGGCTCCATCTCCTTGGAAGTGGGAAAACAAAGCATGAGGTGGTATTTACAGTTGCAGAGAGTCGGGAAAGGTAGGGGGAAGAACGTTCTAACCCTGAGGCCTGAGAAGAGATGACCAGAGAAGCCCAGCATCCAGATCATTGATGGCATTCATTTCTTCACAGTGAGGCATTAAGGTCTTCGGCTCTGGAGCCAGACCGCCTGGGTTCCAATCACCTGCTGCATGGCTACCGTGGACAAGTCACTTCACTTTTCTGTGATTCCATTTTCTCCTCTAAAATAGGAATAACAATAATGTCTCTTAGCAGTTGGCAGCTGATACATAGTAAGTGCTACATGAGTGTGTGAGTCGTGACTATTTAGTGAAGACGTAGTGAACATGTAAATGTCCCGGGCCCTGCAGCAGGGGCTGAGGATACAGCGTTGAACAAGGCAGGCTCCCTGCTCTCAGTATGTACTCAGCCCAGGGGAGAGGCAAGTAAGCTCCTAATTGTGGTCCCACGTGGGGGACACCTAGCCCACCCTCAGGGGACGAGGGACAGCCTCCTGGAAGGAGCAGCTTGTGGGCTTCATGAGGGTGGGACTTTGTTTTGTTTTGTTTGCTGCACTTCCAGTGCCTAGAATGGGACCTGGTGTTCAGAGTAGGAGTTCCATCAACTTTCGCTGAATGGACAAATGAATCAGCTGAACGACGTCCTAAAGGAGGAACAGGATGACAAACGTCACTTCCATGGGCCGCAGTCTTCTCATGTATAAAATGAGGGCTTGGATAGGAGTCCCGGGACCTTCTGGCTATTCTCAAAATCTCTGCAACTCACGGGGTTGGGGA
Source organism: Hylobates moloch (assembly GCF_009828535.3). Taxonomy (NCBI): domain Eukaryota; kingdom Metazoa; phylum Chordata; class Mammalia; order Primates; family Hylobatidae; genus Hylobates; species Hylobates moloch. The sequence goes on along the minus strand of NW_026652295.1, from coordinate 39,777,956 downwards.
TGGGCTATGGGGAAGCTGAGGAGGATAGGGTAGGGGAGTCCGTACCTATTGATGGGGGCAGGGGTAGGGTCATGGAGAAATTGAGCTGGGGGTGGGTTCCATTTCTGCTTAGAGGCAGGGGGCAGGAAAGGGTTGTGGGGGCCTGAAACGTCCTCCCCCAGCTGCCTACACCAGCAGGAGGCAGCCCGGGGTTAATGGCATGACATCCCTGCGGCAGTCTGCCCGATGGGCTTCTGATGCCTTTTCTAATTTGGTGAGGGCTGAAGATTAGAAGGCAGGGAGAAGAGAGTTTTCCTCTCTCAGGTTATTATCCTGCCAACTCCCCTGGCGCCCAAGGGAGGGAGTCAGCGTGTTCCAGGAGAAAAGGAAGCAGGGCCTGGCATTCTGGATCGGGTGCCCCTGGGGAGCGGGGAGGGAGCTGGGGCTGGTGCAAATAAAATTGATGCTATTAATGGATCTGGTGCTGTTTGAAATGGGAGCAGGAGCCACCTCAGCAGCAGCAGAACTGGGAAGGGGGGAGTGGAGAGGGAAGGGGGCTTCCTGGAAGTAGAACTCACAGGTGCTGAGAGCCGAGGTCTTTGCCTTGAAGAGTCCTCAGATCTCCTTTTCTTGAAAAAGAGGGGCAGCCCTGCCATGCTGGGTCACACTGTCTTTCTCCCCTCACTCCCTGCCTCCAACCTCAGCTCTAGGCCAAGAGTCTGGCTGGGTGCTAACCCCAGCTCCCCAGGGAAAGGCGAATGCCTCTGGGTATAGGTCACCTGGAACCTAGTCTAGAGAATTCCATCAAACACCTGGCCTCGCCTCCAGTTTACACAGGGGAACAAGGAGAGAGAGAAAATGACAAAGCCGAGGATGAAGGAAGGAGAAGAAAAAGAGGAAAAGGAAAGAGAGAATGGAAAGAGGGAAAGGCCACCTGAGCTCAAGGCTTCAACCTGGACCAAGCTGGGGGATGGGCAGGAAGAGACACAAGGGTTGGGACCCCAGGGGCTTAAGAGAGGGAACAGAGGACAGCCAGCTGCAGAGGAGCCCAGTCCTACTGATGGATGCACAAGGAGGCCAATGGCATCAGAGAAACCCGAATGGGTTGCTTGGAGGTGAGTTCTGAGGTGGACTGAGACGGAGGGTAGGGCTTGGCAGAAGCTGCCTTGCATGATTAGGCCTCCACAGGTTCCAGGGGGAGCTGGCACCCTGAGTAGCGTCCTTTTCTGAAGCTACCCACACTCCCACCTCTTTTTGCCAGCCTTTTATTAGCCATCCTTCAAGCCCAAGCACTGCCTCCTCTGGGAAGCCCTCTCAGACCGCCCCCAGCCTGCTTTAGGAGTTCTGTTCTGGGCACCCTGAACATTCTGTGCTGAGTCTGACGTGACATCGAAAAACCTGTCTTTATGCCTTGATTATTCTCTTGAAGCCAGTGGCAGTGACTTACTTATTTCTGTGTCACTGGAGTGTAGCACAATCCTAGGCACATAGTAGGGGTCAAAATGTCTTTGATGAGTCAATTGCATTAAAAAATTGCCATCGGCCTCTTCCTCTGTGCCAAGAGGAGCACCATTAGCAGCCCAAGGCTGGGAGTTTGGCTACTCTGGAGCCAGAAAAGGGCCCGAGGACAGCCCTCCTGGCCAGAAAGAACACCCAGGGAGGCCTGCTGCTGATGACCAAAGTTCTCCCATTAGCCCGTCTTGTTAGGTTAGGGCTGAGTGGTGTCATGAAAGGACACAGACCTGCAGGCCAGAAGTAATGAGTTCCAGCTCTGCCCTGACCCACTAACCGGCTAGGGGACCTTAGGCTGGGCATTGCCTCTCTTTGGCCTCAGTTTCCCCAGTATGCTGAGGGTCTTGAACAGGATGCGTTCTCAGGTCCTGCTGAGGCTGTGGCCTACGTTGGACTGTGCCAGCCCTGAGGTCATACCTTAGCTCCTCTGAGAGACTTCCCTACCCAGTCACATCTGAGACTGGCTGAGAGGACAGGGAAGAGAAGGATGGGGGGTGGATGTGGTAGGGCTGCTGTGGAGGGACTTAGCAGGGAAACAGCGTAGGGAAGGCAGGTGAGAGGGAAACATTGGTCCACATTGCCCACTGGGCCGCCTGCCAGCCCCCAGCAGGCAGCCACGAGGGTCCGGGGAATGGTGGCCTCGTGGGGCACTCACTGGATCTGGCATTTTTTTCCAGACCAGTGGGATACCTAATGTATTAGGCACCCTTAGTAAATCATTTTTAACACCTTCCATGTGATGAAATTATCACCATGATAATAAATAACAAGTAGAAAATAATGGCAGAAAAGTCAGACAGTGTAACTGTTCTTTTATTCAACTCTGTATAATCATACCAGGAAATAAATACTACAGTACGAAAAGACAAAGGCAATTGATACTTGAAAATTATATTAATTTTGGGGGGTGGGGAGTCAGGGGAAGAAACACATGAAGAAAGGCTCCCAAGGTTGCCGTGAGCCGAGATTGTGTCACTGCATTCCAGCCTGGGTGACAGAGCCAGACCCTGTCTCAAAAAAAACAAAAACAAAACAAAACAAAAGAACAACAACAAAAAGGAAAGCCTCCCAAAAGAGTAAACTGCAAGTTTCAGAGAATGATTTGCATGGAGAATAACAGAATTGAAGTAGCTTGAGTCTGTTACTTTGTCTTTGCAATCACTGTGCATCACTGTTGATTTTGAATCTACTATTTAAAGGCAGGGACGTGTAGAACTATAGGATTTGAGACACAAACTGTGGCTGAAGCCGCTTGAATGAATTTGAATTTGAACTTAATCTCAAAATGAAGAGTGTAGATGAGTCCTGTGTGTTCTGGGCTGACTATATACATGAGAGTCCTTCAAATTAACTATCAGGTAGTGTAGAATCTTTACTAAAGGATAAGTAATAGAAATGTGCTAATTTGAAACTTAACAGTCACCGCAGTAATTGCCTAGAACATAGCACAACAGACGATTTTTTTTTTTTTTTTTTTTTACTTCAGGGAGGAGTATTTTATTATTGACACAAAATGGCTGGCGCATGGTGATAACAGAAAAAGCACATGACTTTTAGTAGATTTTATTATTGTTTTAAAATTCCCTACAGACAACAAACTTTTTCATTGCCTGCTCCTGCAGACACCCCCCCTTCACCCCCGTTCTCCACTGGGGTTTGCATATTTGCAGCCCCATATTCCAGAAACTTTCATTCAAAGCCCTTCCTATTCCAGGCAAGTTAAGAAAACAGAACAGAGGCAAATAGCAATACATTCTAGTCAGGATTGTTGTTGTTACTTACTAAATGTAAAGGACATCTATTAGTCATCCTTCTAGCTTAAGCACTGCCTCCTCTGAGAAGCCCTCCTAGACTACTCCCAGCCTGCTTTAAGAGTTCTGCTCAGAGCTCCCCTAACATTCTGTGCTGCTTCTGACATGGCATCTAAATCTCTGTCTCTAAGCCTGTCATTGTTTTCTCTTGAAGGCAGTGGCCCTGACTTACTTATTTCTGTGTCTAGCATACGAGTTGATATGGAAATTTTTCTTTGAATTAGACTTACTTGCCAGACTTGAGACACCTGGCTCTGGATCCTACAGGGACCCAGTTGAGACCAGCCATTCTCAACTGGGAGCAGTTTGTCTCCCTCCTCGCCAGGGACACTTGGCAATTTCTGGAGGAATTTTTGGTTATAACAACTGGGGAAGGGGTGGGTGGGTGTGCCACCAGCATATAATGGGTAGAGGCCAAGAATGCTGCTAAACATCCTGTAACGCACAGGACAGCCCCTACAATAAAGATGTATCCAGGCCAAGCTTGAGAAATCCTGCTCTAGAAGCCCAGCTTGGTCATGAGATGCCCTGGATGCCCACTTTCCTTTTCCAAGTCCTTATGACAGGAGGCATTGCATGGCTACCCCCAAATGGCCCTGCCTCCATAGGCCCAAGCACCCCAAAATCAGGGTGATTAGTGAATTCACAAAAAAATCCCCAAATGCAGCCGGCTGCCAGGCCTCCTCTTCTATGGAATGGGAAAGAGGGTAGGGTTCTAGGGAGAGCTTAACTTTCCTGCCTGGCCTCGCTTCTCACCAGGTCCATGCTCTAGCTCCCTGCAGCTCAGTTTCCTATCTCTAAGGGAGGAGGTAATAATACTGATTCCACAGGCTCTAGTGAGGTCCAGACAAGGTAACGGCCACGAGGGTAACCGTGGTCTTGACTATTATGGGATCGGAAATGTGGGACTCGGGTTGAAGAATGCAGGCCTAAACACTCCCGTTCCTCTTCCCTCCAAAAGAAGATGTAGTTTGTGTTGGTGTGGGGGGTGGGGGTCGGGGCCGATAGACCCTCTCGCTCCTCCCCCACTCCACCCTTGCTCACAGGGAAAGGGAGGGAGGAACCGGGAGTCCCACCGGAGTCCCGGGCCTGTGGGTCTCTGCGAGCAGTCGGCAGGAGAGGGCAGGGTCTAGGAGGCCCTCGGGGGCGAGTGGCGGGCCCTGTCCCACCGGGGCCTGGAAGGCATCTCCCCAGACAGTAGCAATTATCGCAATCAAACAGTTGACACCAATTACGCGCCGGGCCGAGAGGCGACGGCGGCTGCGCGGGCGCCTCGGCTTTGCATATCTTAATGCGGACTGACAGACGCTGACCCAAGGGGGCGCCGGCCTTGCCAGCTCTCAGCTGTTCCTGTGGCACCAATTTTCAGAGCCAAATTACTGCCAGGGCCTGCTTGTTTGCAGAATAGAACTGCATCCCAAAGGCAGAACCGTTTGCGCCTCCAGAGTTCCCGGAATCTGCAGCGAAGGGCGCGCAGGGGACGGTTGGGAAGGCCCTTCCCGGGAGGGCCGAGGGTGCACAGCGGGCCAGGCTCTGTGGATCTGTGGAAGGCGCCCAGCGGGTCCCCGGGGCCCGCTTGGGGAACCCATGGCGCATTGCTGCTGGGAAGCCCAGGTTCACCCCATCCGCTCGGCACGTACGAGGTCTCACTCTTCCTCCTCCAACCCCAGTAGCGTGAGAGACCAGCAGGAGGGATCTTGCCGGATGTAAAGCTCTCTCCAAATGAAAGACAGCCCTCCCTGGACGCTTTCTTCTCTTTGGGAATTCAGCAAGGTGTGTTCGCTGCGCGCAGGAGCGCTAGTCATTCACTAAGCTAGAGGCGCTCCGGCTGGAGGCGGCGGCCGCCAAGACACCGAGCCCGAGAGGGGGAAGTGTGAGGATGGACTGGGCCTACCTTCATGATATGGCACAGGACAGCTCAAGGACCCATGGAGCCTTAGCTTCCTGACCTGTAAGGTCTTCTAATTTTAGGGCAAAAATCACTAAAGCAGTCCTGATAAGGACATGAGTAAGTCCAGGTCGGGCATAGGCAGGATTGGAACCAAGGTCTTTAGGCAGTGAGATAAGCAGGTGCTCGCCGCTCCCTTCACTAAACTTCAGCCCGGCTCCTCTGCCAAGGCTGCAAACTCCTGGAGGATCAGTTCATCCTTCTACCCCTAGCATAATGCCAGGCACCCTGAAAGCCTGCTGGGTGGGTGAAGGAGGAATGGAAGCAGCTCAGGAACTGGTTCAAGTCCCTTGCTTTCATGCAACCGCCAAGTCCTTGGTTTACCGTGACCTACCCGCCACCTCCACCCCAAGTCCCAGGACGTTTGAGAGGAGCAGGGCCGGGAGGCTCTGAAGTGGCCGTGCCCTGGGCCCTGTGAGACCTCCTCGCCTGGCGGCCTCTCACGCCTCCTCTTGGCTCCTAGACAGTCCCTGACCCTGGTGCCGTGTGGAGTCGCAGAGGACTGCAGTGAGGAGGCTCCCCTGGGGAGCTGGTAGACTAGCCATCTGTGCTGGTGGCCTCTGAGCCTGGCAGGGAGGAGGAGACGGATCACCTTACAAGAGGCTCTCCTAGACGAAGAGTTTCCCTAACTCGACTGTGTCTCTGCACACACACACACACACACACACACACACACACACACACACACACGCCTTGAGCTTCCCATTACCCACTCCGGACGGCCCGCCAAATCCTCATCTCTCAGACGCGCCTCCATCCTATTTTCCAAGCTTGTGAAAAATAACGCTTTTTGGGAAACTGCTCATTCCTCCCTCCCTCCCCCAAAAGGTGTTCAGGCCTCCCCATATTCAAATGAAAAAACAGACTCAGCAGGGGAGGGAGTTCCCAGAGGAGCTGAAACTGGGGCTGGGATTCTCTGGGGCCATAAAGTTCTGCGCCACTGACGGGATAACTCCAACTCGGCACTTGACACCTGCTGCGTGCCCGGTAGGGCTCCGTCCTGGGGATGCCAATCCTCCCGCCTAGTCAGAGCAGTACCGGGGTAACTACCCCACTTTCGAGAGGTGGCCTGGGGATCCCATTTAAGTCTCAGCCCCACTCCTGGCCTGGGCGTCTCCACCGCAAAGAAAGCACAGTTTCTGCGCGGATATCCGGCTCCTATCTCCCACCGCGGCTTTTCTGAGCCTGGGCTCAGACCTTGCGGCCCAGGAGTCCGAATTCTAGGCCTCCTTCTTTAAGACGCCAGGGCTGTGCTGCTGGTTTATTAGGGCTTCGTCCTGAGGTCAAGAAACCGGGCTCGAAGCGCTGGGGGCAGAGGCGTTGTGGGCGTCCCCTTAGGCCCTGGGTCGCCACGTGCGCGTTCTGTCCCTGTCCCCCTGGAGCAACTGTATCAGGCACTGTCCTTGCCACGTGTGGCGCCCGGCCAAGGCGGCCGAGGCAGACACTGGGCCTGGGTGCCAAGCGGAAGTGCGTGAGATTCCGCCGTGAGGGCGTCGCTGTGAGCCCTGGCAGAGAGGAGGCCCGGGCCCCTTGGTTGGGCCGCGGGACAACAGAGGCCCAGGCCTGTTTCCCGCCGCGCCGCGCAGCGCCCCGGTGCTCTGTGTTGGCGCGCCATATCCCAGCGCCGCTCCTCGCCCGCCCCCAAGCCTAGGGCGACTTTAACCCGGTTTGTAACGATTCCCTGCTCGGCCTAGAGGGCGAGAGACGCCCGACATAGGCGGCGAATGTATGTCATCTCAGCAAGTGCATGGGCCCTGAAAGGCCGAGAGGGATTCCTGGGGATTAAAGATCAGACACAGGGAGCCCTGTTCTCTCCTTCTCCGCCCTCTTCCCCGCCCCAGGAACAAGAAAAAGAAAAATCTGTTGGAAATGCACTTTTCCCCCATACCAGCCCCCTACCCCCAACCTCCTTCTCCTTCTGCTTTCACCGACTTAAAAGAAAAATAAAATACATTCCAGGAACCAGGACGGCTGCAGAGCAAACTCAAACCAGAAAATGCTTAAAGATGTTTTAATGACTTAAACACAGGGGCCAGTTTGTGTCTAAAAGTTTCCACATTAAAAAAAAAAAACCCCAGCAAATTCAATATTAAATATCGTCCCGGCCCCCTCTCCAGCCGCGTGCCCGCCCCTCCGGTTCCTGTAGCCTTCTGCGCGCTGCACCTCCCGGGTTTCCTCTGAGCCTCTGCTTTCAGCTGTGGGTTATTAGCACCCGGTGTGAACAGAGACCAGGCCCCTCCATAAAGTTTATATTCACATTCCAAAAACGTAAAAACAAGGAAAAGGGAGAAAAACAACACCCTAGGTACAAGCCCAACTGCTCCTGCAAACAGAGGCCGCCCCCCACCCCCACCCTCAAGCCCAGGGCCAGAGGAACTGTTAACTAGCAGCTGACAGATTTTTACAGCAGGAATTAGGCCCTCATTTGGCTCCGGATTAGCCCAAATCTTCCATCTCATTACAGCCCTGCCTTGTTGGAGCCCCCCCTTTCTTGGAGTTGGGGAGTTGCAGATAGGTCTTTGGGGTCCCAGCCAGCATTCTCACTCTCTAAACTGGGGTGGGTGGAGCAAGGAGACAGGGTGGACACAAGTAACTGGTGAGGTTTGAGGTCCTGGGCAGGGCTGGCAGTGGCCAGCTGGAGGGCCTGCAGGAGTTCTTTGAGGCGTTTTTCAGGTGGCGTGGACTGGACATCTACCTCTATGGTGAAGATGAGGTCATGTGGTGGAGAGGCAGGTGCTGGTTTAGAAACTGGTCTTCTTATGAGTCCAGGGAAATCCCAAACTTTAGGAATAAAAGTAACTATTGTAGGACTTACTGAGCAGCCTCGTATGTAACACTCTGTATTGAGCCCTTTTATATTTAATCCCCATAGAAAAACTGTGGCGTGGGCACTATTGTTACCATCATCTCATTTTGCAGATGAGGATGCCAAGGCTTAGAGAGTGTAGATATCTTACCCAAAGATGCAGCTGGCAACTAGGAGAGCTGGAATTCAAACCAGGGCTGAGGGGCTCTAGGGCTCTGTGCCTGCAGGTCATACTGCCTCTCCTGCCAAGACTGCAGCAGGTGCCCACTCTATAAACATCTGTCCCTAAGCTCTTCGTCCTCATTTCACACAGTGCTATGGTCTGAATGTGGGTGTGCCCCCCAAATTTGTATGTTGGAATTTAATCCACAGTTGGGGCCTTTAGGAGGTGATTAGGGTCATGAGGGTGGGGCTCTCCTAAATGAGATTAGTGCCCTTATAAAGTGACTTGTGGGGGCCTGCCTGCCCCTCCCACTCCTTCAGCCATGTGAGAATGCAGCAAGAAGGCAGCATCTTTGGAGGAGAGAACAAGTCCCCCCTCCACCAGATACCGAATCTGTTGGTGCCTTGATCTTAGACTTTTCAGCTTCCAGAACTGCGAGCAATATATTTTTGTTCATAAATCACCCAGTCTAAAGTACTTTGTTATAGCAGCCAGGATGGACTAAGATGCCCACTGACTGATTATCAGAAACTTTAAGCCCAGATTCCTGCTGATGTAGTTCTGACCCTTTCTTGTTTTCTGTTCTGAGGCAAAGATCAGTGCTTCACCCTGTCTTGGGCAGGATGCACCCCGCTGGATTTAACAGCTGTTATGCTAGGACATTGGTAGGGCAACTGGCTTCTCTCCTGTGCTTCCTTGACCCAACGAAGCACTTTAGTGGATGTGATCACCCCAGAATGCAGTTAGGCATTTGCTAAGAGATCTGGGGAAAAAAGGATGTTAAGGTCCCTAAAACGGAGAAGGGCTGGAGGAACTGGAGCTCTTGGCAGCTGCCCAGATGTTTGGCCTCCTGGGAGCTTTGCTCTGCAGAGGCAACTCCAGCTGTTTATGGCATCTTCTTCTTGGGAAGGTCAGTGTGGTGTCGGAGGCAGTGATGGTGGTGGAAGGGCTTGTGCCTGGACGCAAAAGACTCGGTGAGACCCTAGCCTTCTCCACTCAGGAGTGCTCTTCATGGAACAGGCTGCTGCATGGACACACAATGCCACTTGAGACTCAGGCTAGAGTAGGAAAATGTCTGGGAATTCTGGAGCTCTTCAAAATCCCTTTTTTTAAAAGTGGAAATTTAAGGAAATTTTGAAGCATGTGTCATACTTAGACTTCAAGTGCCCTTTACACAGTTAAATCACTTTGTCAGCTTAGGAATGTAAAAATGTTTTATGTATAACTTGGTTTGCTCATAAAATCCTCATTTGGGTATATTTAGAAATGTGAGGCCAGAGAAAGGGAAGTTGAAATTTGAGGGAAAATCTCCAACCCCCAGACTTAGAGTGAGAAAACGAATACAAGGTGCTGTGTTTATTATGTATGTATTTATTTATTTTTTTGGTCTCCTCACGTGCTTAGGCACATGTGTGATTCTGGAGTTTGGGTGTCAGAAGCTGCCCTCCTCTAGGAAAGGAGCTGCCTGGGGATCAGGGCAGGGAGTGGGAGAAACGAACTGAAAGAAACACCAAGGGCGGGCAGAGCCAGCGAGGTGAGTTTCTCCAGGGATTTGGAAGGAGCAGGAGCATGGCTGGTACAACGGGTAGGCCATTTTCCTTATGGCAAAGTCGTCCCATCAGCAGCTGAAATCGAAGTTTCAATGCCTCGTTATTACATTAATGAGTCCCCTAATGTAACAGGGGAATGGAGAGTCTCCCTGAAGGTGCCCAAGAGCTCCTAAACTCATTTCATTTCTTTTTTCTTTTTCTTTTTTTCTTTTTTTTTGAGATGGAGTCTCGTTCTGTCGCCCAGGCTAGAGTACAGTGGCGCGATATCGGCTCATTGTAACCTCTGCCTCCTGGGTTGAAGCGATTCTCATGCCTCAGCCTCCCAAGTAGCTGGGATTACAGGCGTGTGCCACCACACTCAGCTAATTTTTGTATTTTTAGTAGAGATGGGGTTTCACCATGTTGGCCAGGCTGGTGTTGAATTCCCGACCTCTGGTGATCCACCCGCCTTGGCCTCCCAAAGTGCTGGGACTACAAGCATCAGCCCCTGTGCCTGGCCAACTCAGTTCATTTCAACCAACACTTATTAGGAGCCTCCAGGGATACCCGTGTGAATCAGATCCAGCCTTTGCCCTTGCAAGAGCCAGATACAGACCACATCTGAGGATGACAACGACTACTTACGGGGAATGGTCTGTGTGCCAGGCACCGTATCAAATTATATATGTATTATATTAATGTTAACACAGTTAATCTTCATTACAACCTCAAGAGATGAGTCCTATTTAATACATTTTACAGGTGGGGAAACTGAGGCATAGCTTGATTAAGCAACTTGCCCAAGTTCAGCTGGGATCTGAACCTAGGCATTCTGTGCCCCAAGTCTGTGACCTTAACCATTCCAGTACTCAGGATGCTCGGTGAGCATAGGGGAGGGCATTGTCCCTGGCCTGGGATGTCTAGTCATTCCTTCAGGGATGACTCCTGAGTGGCGACTACAATCATAAGTGAGAGCTGGAAAGGCAGAGGCAATGGGGGAGAACATTCCAGGCTGCGACAATGGCTCAGAGCAAAGTGTCACCATACAAACCTTAGCACTGCACATCAGGAGATACAAGTGTTTGGGAATTTCTAGAATATAAATAAAGTGTGAGGTCAGAGGGGGTAGGAGAGGAGGCTGGGGAAAGGTAGGAGGAGGGCCAGACCATAGGATGCCTGTACCATGCTTGGGGCTGAAGGTATCTCCTGCAAGTGATGAAGGGCCATTAAAGGGGTTTATGCCAGGGAATGATCCAAGACATTTTGCATCGTTGATAGAATTCTCCGTGGGAGGGGAGCACAGTGGAGAAATGACTGGATAGAGGTCAGAGGAGAGGAAAGCATGACCGGTGGGTCGTGAGCTAAATGGGGAACCTGAGTGGGTTACTTGACATTGGGAATGAAGAAATGATTTGAATTAGATAAAAAAGAGATTTTTTCATTTTTACTTTATATATCTATTTGCAGTCTGCCTTATTCCATTGGACATTTTCAGCTGGATCTCTTTGACCTGCTAAATTCTTCCTGGAATGTTTACTTATGTTTTCCCCACTAGATGCTCACCATTGGGAAACGTAACCCAGTTCACATCACTGAGTTTCTTTTCTGAAAACTGGCGTATTTATTATAGCTGGTGATCATGCAAGCAGGTTTACTGGGTTCAGTCCTGATTATACCTGTTATATAATTATTAATAGCATCCCCTTTCACTCTACAAAATGTCCTGGTTTGAATGATGAATTATATGGTCAACGTAATTACAGCACATATATGAAAAACTATTGCAGCAGAGCCTTGACTCTATATGGTGCTAAATTACATCTAGGTACATTAAAATGATCTTACTTGCTCCAAACGATAATCCTGAGAAATAGGCAAAATGAAGGTTATTGGCACTCCTCTTTTCTTTCTTTTACTTTGTTTGTTTGTTTAACAATGAAGAAAAGGACATTTAAGTAAGTGAAATGATATGCTGAAGGCACATATCTAGTAAGAAGTAGAGGAGGGATATGACTTGAGTCTTCTGCTATCTAGACCAGTAGCCATCTGCCACACCGTAGACTCTTGTCCTATGCTATGGTCGATTAAAGATGGCCACATGTTCTCTGCCCCTCCTCCCATCGAAAGGTGAAGTCTAATCATTTTCTTTGCATCGGGTTGGTTTTAGTGATTTGCTTAGCCAATAGAATGTGAAAGAAGTGACATTCTGGGATATCTGGGAATAGGTAATAAGTGAAGTAGCTTCTGATTAGATTCTTTGGGACACTCGGTCTGGGAAAGTGCCAGCCACCCTGTAAGAAGCCTAACTACCCTGAGACTGCCATGTTGTAAGGAAGCCCAAGTTAGCCATGTGATGGAGAGAGAAGAGATGCCTGGCCAACAGTGGTGTGCTGGTAAACCTACTCTCTGAATGAAAACTGCCCTGATTTATAGTGTTTGTTGATTTCTGACTGTAATTAGTCTCACCAGGGCCAATTTAAAGTTACCAATAGTAAAACAACTGCTTGTAAAAATTTCTGAATATTTAACAATTGGCTGTTGCAAGCTGGTGCAAGCCAGCTTAATAACACCATGGCTTCCCAGCGTCCAGTCATATGAAACATCCCAGGTGAAACCCCAGATATTGTGAAGCAGAGAGGAGTTGTTCTTGTTGAACCTCACCTAAATTGCAGGGTCATGAGCAAAACAGATGATTATTGTTGTTTTAAGCTGCTAAGTTTTAGGGTAGCTTGTTACTCAGCAATAGCTAGCTATGGGATGTGGAAAGACAGATAGGCATGCCCTTGAAGAGATGAAAGTACTCTTGGCAAGGTGTGGTGGCTCATGCCTGTAATCCCATCAATTTGGGATGCCAAGGTGGGAGGATTGCTTGAGCCTAGGAGTTCCAGACCAGCCTGGGCAATATAGTGAGACCCCATCTCCACAAAAAATAAACAGAATTATCCCGGTGTGGCTGCATGTGCCTGTGGTCCCAGCTACTTGGGGGGCTGAGGTGGGAGGATTGCTTGGGCCTGGGAGGTCAAGGTTGCAGTGAGCCATGATCGTGCCACTGCACTACAGCCTGGGTGACAGAATGAGACCCTGTCTCAAAAAGAAAGAAAAAGAAAGAAATAGAGAAGGTGGTTTTAGAGAACCACTTCTCTCTCTGTTTTCTTTGCTGCCATTGAACTGGTAAAATATTTCAGTTGGCCTGGGCGTGGTGGCTCACACCTGTAATCCTAGGATTTTGGGAGGCCGAGGCAGGTGGATTTACCGAGCTCAGAATTTCGAGACTAGCCTGGGCAACATGGTGAAACCCTCGTCTCTACTAAAATACAAAAAAAAAAAAAAAAAAATCTGGGTGTGGCGGCATGCACCTGTAATTGCAGCTACTTGGGGGGCTGAGACAGGAGAATTGCTTGAACCTGGGAGGCGGAGGTTGCAATGAGCGAGATCGCACCATTGCACTCCAGCCTGGGCGATAGAGCAACACTCCGTCTCAAAAAAAAAAAAAAAAAAAAATTGGGGGGTGAAATCTGCAGTTCAGTTCTTGTTTGATTTTTTAAATCAAATTTAAAAAATTTGATTGCTTTCAGTTTGGACACGTATGCTCCAAATCTGCAGTTTTTGAAGTTAGAGATGGAGGTTGTGTATGCCCTAGGTGGATGGTGGTACCTTTCTCCGAGGCATGGAGACTTTTGAGGGAAAAGCTGGGCTGAGAATTGGATGGATTAAGGTTGCAGCGACATTGGACCATCTGAGTTAAGGTGTCCAGCAGAAAGGCTGAATTAGGTGGGCCTGAGTTATGATTTTTAATATAGCTCAGCACCTAGTTTCTAACAATTAATTTACTTATTATAATTTCAGTGTTGGTTTGTTGCAAATTATAAAACCAGCAAAGCTTATCTTCAGCCCATGTAACAATCACCTCCTTCCCAGTTTCTCCTAACTTTCGGTGCCCACTTGAGATCTTTTTCTTTCCTTGGGGAATGTGGATTTAAGTCTTATCTGCTTTTGTGGAATGGGAAGTTTGTTTCTTAATGTATTTATTATCTATTGCTGTGTAACAAATTATTCCCAAATTTAGTAGCTTAAAATAACAAATAGTTATTATATCACAGTTTCAGCGGGTCAGGAATTTGAGAATGACTTAGCTGGGTCATTCTGGTTGAGAGTTTCTCACTAGGTTGCAAGCAAGGTGTTGGTTAGGGCTATAGGCTTGGTAGAGGCTGGAGGATCCATTTCCAAGATGGCTCCCTCACAGTGACTGTTGGCAGGAGGCCTCAGTTTCTTCCATGTGGGCCTTTTCACAGGGTTACTCTAAGTCCTCACCTCGTGGCAGCTGGTTTCTGTGAGCGAGCGAGTGAGTGAGAAAGACAGAAAGAGAGAGGAGGAAGAGGAGGAGGAGGAAGAAGAAGAAGAAGAAGGGGAGGAGGAGGAGGAGGCAGCAGCGGAGGCAGCCACAATGCCTTTTATGACTTGGTCTTACAAGTCACATACTTGTGACTTCCAACATAATTTATCTTTTAAAGGCAAGTCATTAAGTCCAACCCATACACAAGGGGAGGGGAATCAGGTCTTACGTTTTGAAGAAAGGAGTACTGAATAATTCCTGGACATATCTGAACACCACCACACCTTTTAAAGATATTTCAGGTAGTAAATCAGGCATATGTTAGGGGCTGGGGGTGGGGTGGGCAAGAGACCTATGTCCTGAATTCACACCATATCTACTTAAAGTACTTTTAAGATGGGCCCTGTTCACATAAAGATTATATTGTAGAATGCTACAATGGAAAGGGACCTCAGAGGGCTTTCCAGAGGCCACAAACTGGTGATCATGGGTTTAATTTGTCCAGCAGATCTATTTTGTTTGGTGAAATCTTAATTTAAAAAATTTGATTGCTTTCAGTTTGGACACGTACACTCCAATTTCCCTATCACTCCCTATTGTCTTATACTGGCCAATTTGCTCATTTGAGTGGTCCACCTGACCCCTGGGGGTTCCTGAGTCCTCGAACCCTGGTTCTTATCCTTGCTGTCATTTCAGACATAGGGAAACTGAGCCCCACAGAAGAGAAGTTGACTTGCCCAAGGTCAAAAGTTGAGTGAGTGACAGAGTTAGGTCCTGAACCCAGGTCTCCTGATCCTAGTTCAAAGCTCCTTTCACCTCATCTGCTTGCCTTCCGACCTCTGGTCAAAAGTGGCATCACAGTCTTCCCCCTTGTCCTGGAGAGCATCCCCTCAGCTCAGCTCACCATTAATACCATTAATGACATCCCCCTGTAGCATCAGACACGAGTGAGGAGAGAGATATCTTTTATCCATATACAAAGATCTAAAGATGGAAAAAGTTTAAGTATCACAGCCCTAGAGAAAAAGAGTCAGGGAGTGAATGCTGGGAAAACATGGGGGGAAGCAGCGTGGTGCAAGAGGGAGACCCTGGAGGATATTTCAGTAGGTTAATAACCTAAGCTGTTGCCAAGTTGAAATTAGAAAGAGGAAGGCTCTGCCTGCTGAATGTGGAGGAGGGGGCGAATCCTGTCCTTTGATAAATGGATGACATTCTGGCAAAATGAGACGCTCCGCCCCAGTGGCTGCAGGGGGACATTGGGTTGGGAGGCGGGGTGGGTAGGGGGCCTCTGGAGCCCCAGCAATGAGGTTAAGATGCAGAACTGCGAGGCATCAGTACATTAGCAATGAAATTGCAGTCACTTTGGCAGCTCTTTATTAAATAATCTGCGATAGATACAAATGGGCAGCAGTGTCGTAGTTTGGAGTGCTCTCCTGACCCAGCCTTTCCTGAGACCTGTCCCTCCTCCTGCCTTTGGGGTCTTTGCTAACCAATTCCCCAGCCCTACTATTTTTTTCCCTTGTTGCTCCTTCTCCTTGGTTCTAACCCAGACTTCTGTGGTTCTTAGCAGCTGCAGCTTTTATCACCCCATGCATGGGTAAGCTTTCCAGGCTGACCATGGTGGGTGCAGGGACTCTCTCCTCCCCACCTCTCCCATCCTGGTGTCCTTCATCTCTGAGGAAGACCTGGAGTGAAGAAGCCACCAGTTTTTTGTATATTTTGTGGGGAGAAGCAGTCCTCCCTGAGTCTCCCCAAAGAGGGGTACACAGCTTGGCCTTCCGAGAGCTCTTGGGTGTGCTACCACTCCCAGCCCCAGAGATGTCTTTTTTCGGTCTCTTAAATTCATAGATTTTTATGCCTGTAGAGGTTTCAGAGCTAAGGACTGGGCCTGAGCAAGCTTAAAACAAGCTCTGTCCCCTACCCCCCAATGCAGTCCCTCTCAGCTCTACCCTCAAGTCTTCTAAATGTTGAGCAGAAGGCCAGATATGACTTGATGGAGTGACATTCTGAAAGGGAAGACAGTCTAGGAGGCTGGGCAGAGCTCTTGAAGCCTGACTCATAGGATGCAATGCAGACTTCTCCCAACTGTCTCCTTCTTTCACTAGGGAAAAAGTGGAGATTTTTGTTTTCCATGCTGGGCAAAGTCCTGGGCACTGGGGGTTTAGAGAGAAAGGGGATATGGCCTTGTTCCTCCAATTGCTCAGTTTGGCAGTGTAGAATAATGATAATAATAAGAGCTTATCAGAGCTACTCTAAGCACTTCATATGCATCACAACATATGTGTATATATCATTTAATTCTCACAATAATCTTATGAGACAATGACCATTACTATTTCCCATTAAATAGGGAGGCTTAGTAACTTGCTCAAGGTCAGGTAGCTAGTAAGTGGTAGAGCTGGGATTTGAACCCAGGCAATTTGGCGCTAGCTTCAGAATCTTTGCTCTTAAAAATTAAATTCCAGCTGGGTGTAGTGGCTCACACCTGTAATCCCAGCACTTTGGGAGGCTAAGGTGAGTGGATCACTTGAGCCCAGGAGTTCAAGACCAGCTCGGGCAATACTGTGAAACCCCGTCTCTACAAAAAAATACAAAAATCAGCTGGGTGTGGTGGTGCATGCCTGTAGTCCCGGCTACTTGGGAGGCTGACATGGGAGGATTGATTGAGCCCAGGAGGTTGGGGCTGCAATGAGCCATGATCGCATCACTGGACTCCAGCCTGGGTGACAGAGTAAGTCCCTGTCACAAACAAACAAACAAACAAACAAACAAACAAGCATTCATTCCAATTCAGTGTAATTTTTGTGGTGGGAGTGGGAGGGAGCAGTATTAGGCCTGAAAGAGATGTTAAAGATAATTCAGACCAATCCTAATGCACCAGCTGAAAAATTGAGGTTCTGAGAAGCGGAGTAAGTTTCCCAATGTTAGAATCACTAAGAGAGTGTTGAACTCACTGTCCATTTTAATGGACCCCTTTCCCTTACCCCACAGCTGCTGGGAGTTTGGGGAGGCTTCTGGATCTGAGCGATGCATCCAGCAGGGAGAGGACGGGCATTCCAGGCAGGGAGCCCTGCAGGAGCCAAAATAGAGGCCCAAGATTCCTGGTGGCTGGAGCACAGGGATCCTGGGGCAGGCAGCCAGGTGGGTAGAAAGTCAGTAGGGAGAGGTTGTAAAGGGCCTAGCTTATTTTGCTAAGGAGACAAAGGAGAGTTATCAAGGACACCATGATGACAGGCACATCATTGAAACTCTCTCTGGCCATTGTGTGTGGAAGAGGGGCAGGAAGAAGACTGGCGTAGCAAGATTCCTGGAATGCTCTGATGTTCAAAGGACATTTATAAACCTGGGTAAGAAGAGTGCTAACAAGGACACAAAGGAGGAAATAGAGTGCCCACAGGTCGGATCCCTAGCTTAACTAAAGTTCTCAAAAAAAAGTTAAAGAGAAGAAACTGTTAGAACGAGTTGAAAAGCCTCGGGATGGGGTTTTACGAATAGCTAATAGGGAGAATGGAAGTTTTCAACTGGTGTTTTGCATTTGTCTTTACAAGGAGAAGACTCTTTGGATTGAGGCATGTAAGGTAAACATTAGTACCAGAGAATCAAGAAGGGCAAGAGGCTGTAAGACAATGCCTAGTTGCTCTAAGCAAATTCAAGTCTCTGGAATCATGAGCAGTGAGACACCCTGGGAAAGAGCTTGACCAAGTAGCCAAGGGAGGGTGGGAATTCTGGAAGCTGCTGACTGGTCATCTAAGGTTGACCTCAATTATGATCCCAGATGGGGTTACTGGGGGTATGTTTGTGATAGTCTTCCTACTTCCAGTTTTTATTTTTCAAGTAACTTAAAAAATAAGTTATATAAAACTTAATAAAAACAATGCATGCAGATAGTTTCAAAAGTGAAATGATGCTAAAAAAGCTTACAGCAAAATCCAGTGGTCTCCTGTTCCCTGGCCTGCTTCACTCCCCATGCTGGTTACTTGCCAGGCTCACCAGAAACATTTTCAACCTTTTTCAATTTTTTCTTTTAGCTTTTCAACATGTTCTGGTACTTACTTCCATATTTTAAAAGAATGTGTATATAATGCTGTCTCTTGATTTATTCATCTTAGGTGATTTTATAAACTTCCCTTGGCAAATATTACCAGTCTTCCTCCCCTTCAGAGCACATGGAAGACTGTACTGTCAAGCCCCTCCTGCTCAATGGGAACATATGACTGTTTTTGGCAAATGAAATTATAAGAGGAGAGATGGTAAAAACTCATGCATCCTTCTCCATTCTCTGTGTCCTGCCATGGGACCAAGGATGCCATGTGTTCCAGAGGGTATTGCTACAAGCTGGTGGAGCTGCTGACTGAATCCCTGAATGACCACATGGAGCAAAGCCCCTGAGCATCCATGTGAGCAGTGTTGTGTAAGACAAAAGCATATTTTGCCATTTAAATTTTGGTGTTCTTACTATTGAATAACTTAGCCCATCCTGACTAATATATATCTTATTATGATGAGTTTAGTTATTTATACTCCTTATCTAAACCTCTTTTAATTACATCTCAATTTTTGGTTAAGCCCATCATCACTGTTTTCAATTTAATGATCATGTAAAGATTGTTCACTGCTGAGCTACATAGTATTTTATGATTAAATCTCTTTTATTATAAAATTACTTATTTTGCTAGATTTAGTAATTATCTCATTTTATGACTAAATTAGTTTTCCTTGATATTCTGTCTAAAATCTCCTCATTCTTCAACAACTTTATACAAAACATACCTTATTACAATTTTCCACTCTGTCGTATTGTCATGTAAGTTATTAGTTCTACTTTTCTTTTTTTCCTGGAGAAAGCTCCAAGCTTCTCTCCAAACTTCTGCACTAATATGGACTGAAGGCTCTCTGGACCTACACAATTGTTGTTCCCTGTTTTTTGTTCTGCATGTTGTCTTCTTTCTTGCCTTAATTCCTCTTTTTGGTGTAGCACATCCTCTAATAGCTTTCTGAGAAAGGGTTAATGGAAGATATATTTTTTAGATTTTCCATGTCTGAAAATGTCTTTTGACCATCCTTATACGTGATTGATAAATTGGCTGGGTATAAAATTCTAGGTTGAAAATAACCATGCAGATGGTACCAGCTGTCCACCAAAATCTTGGGCACACTGTTAGACTATACTTCCCAGCTTCCCTTGCAATAAAACTTAACCATGTGATCAAGTTTCGTTTAATGGAAATTTTAAAACTCCAGACTTAGCCCATTTAAAACTTCCTGAATTTTTCCTCCATGCTTTCCCTTTTCTGGAAATACAAATGGAGACAACAAAAATGGAGTTCAAGGGATTCGTAGAGCCATGAGATGCAAGGAGCATCAGTTCTTGAATGATCACACATAGAACAGCCCACCCAGTAATATATGTGGGCTAAAAATAAGCAACTGTAGTTTTAAGCCACTGAAATTTTGAGGTCTATTTGTTAGCAGCCTAACTGTACTCTAGCACAGAAATTGATTCTAGAAGTAGGGTGATGCCATTACAAAAATTAAAATAAATGGCATTGGTTGGGAAAAGGTGGTGAGAAAACAAATATAAACAGATATGCCTGTTGAGCTAGGAAGAAAGCATTTAGATACCTGAGAACATTTAATCTCCTACTGGGTCTCTACCTGTAGTGAAAGAGGTTGGAGAAAGGCGGGTGGGGTTTGTTGCCAGTTATATAATTCACTTAGCATGTTGTCAGTAGGAAAAGATGAGCTCAAGAAAGAACTGGGCTATTTGTAAGCAGAGATCAAGGGTTGAAGAAACAGTTTCCAGACCCCACAGAGGAGGTGGTAACACTGAATAAGTATTTGAGCCATAAAGACTGATGAAGTCTTCTCAGTTAAACCAAAGGACTTATTCCTTCAGGAAAGATCAGGTTGAGGATATTGTCTCTCTAATAATCCTCTTGCTACAGATGGCCTTACAGTAGCTGATATTTGACAAATGGAGATTGGCATGGAGCTAAAAAAGCAAAAAAGAACTCAAACAGATTTAAGAATCATGTATAGGGAATTTTGGAAGTGGTAAGTGGTGCATGTGACCAATGGGAAGCAAACAGATCAGAAATTTTTTTGCAGGAAGAAATTGTATTTCTCAAGAAATCACAAAGATGGTCTTTAAAAAGTTCAGAAAAACACATGGACACTCAAGCTTCCATGAACCAAAAGTGCTGTAAAAGCAGTGGGAACCCCCAAAAGGGGGATACTACTAATAACCCTTTCAGATCTGGCCACAGGAGATAATGGACAAGCGAGAATTTCCCAGAGGGCAGAGCAGTGGCCACGGAAGGCAAGGAGACTCCTCCCAGAGAAAGAATACAGGGTCTAATGCAGTAACCCCCTCTATTGCCAGGGAAGAGGGTCTTCACAATGCTTGTCTGGCAGGGTTCCATCATTGTTGTGGACCAGGCACTGCCCGTGTCTCCCAATCTTAATTGCAATTATCCTATATATTGGGTGTGTGGAGGAGTAGGGAGTAGAGCACAGTTCATAAGTCTGTGGACCAAGAGAAATTCCATCAGACTTGTTGGAAAGGACTGTACATCACCTAGAAGTTCTGGACATTGAGCTGAATGCAGAGGCTAGATGGGGTTTTGCTTTGACTCCCTTGGAAAGGGACTGGATGTCTTCTATGTGTGGCAAGAAGGCTACACGCATCACTGACTGTGGAAGAGAGACTGCTGGCTGGGCATCCAAATCTGTTATTTCTTCTTCCTCAGCATGAAAGTAAGGTTATATTTCTCAGCTTTCCTTGCAGGGAGGTGTAGCCACAGGGCTAAACTTTCCCCAGTGGAACGTGAGTGGAAATGATATGTGTCAATTTCAGGACAGGTCCATAAAGACTTCATCTGTGCAGTTTTCTGTGCGCTTTCCTGTTTTACTGGCTGACTGCAGATATGACAAGAAGACTCCAGAAGAAACATCATAACCTGTGGTCCAGAGACCCTAAATTCAGGGAAATCTATGAACTTGGATGGAAAAATACATCTTTATTTTTCCTAACCTTAAACTAGTTGAGCATTTCTTTCTATTATAAATGTAGACAATAAACCACAGTGGTGTTAGCAGTATCTGTGACTTTGTCACCAGTAGAAATCACAGATATTTTCATATCACATTACAGTTGTTGCAGATAGCTCAAAATATCATTACATTCATCACTACTTAGAAACCGCGGCAGTTATTAGACCTGCCACTAGACTGCACATAATTGCAGTCTTCCTGTTGATAGACAGCCGTGACACACAACTGGCCAACGCTGAGCAGAGGAGGCATTCTACCACCAAATGTGGAAGTCACATGTGCTCACAATCTGTGTTGCTTTCCAGTAGTCCTTGCCTCCAATTGTTAGTCAATTAATATGTGGATGTAGATGCATTGTTTGTTAAAGGTTTGCAAAACTGGATGATTCAGATAAGAATTGTTTATTTATCTATTTTCGGAGACGGAATCTTGCTCTGTTGCCCAGGCTGGAGTGCAGTGGTGCGATCTTGGCTCACTGCAACCTCTGCCTCCCGGGTTCAAGCAATTCTCCTGCCTCAGCCTTCCAAGTAGCTGGGATTACAGGCACATACCACCACGCCCGGCTAATATTTGTATTTTTAGTAGAGATGGGGTTTCACCATGTTGGCCAGGCTGGTCTCGAACTCCTGACCTCATGATCCGCCCGCCTCAGCCTCCTACAGTGCTGGGATTACAGGCATGAGCCACCATACCCGGCTGCCAGATAAGAACTCTTAGCCCTCTTCAGTACTGAGAGGTGTGCAGGCCACAAGTGTAGTCAGTCTTCACAATGATATGTCTTTAAAAAATAAATGTAGCTTAAACGTCCCTATGTTTTAAATGTATTGTCTTACTATTTATTTAATTAATACAGAAACACATTTATTACTATATCACAATGATTTTTAATTTATTTTGATAGTTATGTGTCCATGTAATTGTTTTGCTTTGTACTACTATGTGTTTTGTTTTATGGATTTAAGAATATTATCAGAAGGGGTCTGCCAGATAGTTAAAGGGTCCAGGGCCCCAAAAATGTTAGGAGGGGGCCTGTGGTATGGCTGCGCCTCAAGGTGGGAGAAGCTTGGGTCTCACATGGGAGTGCCTGCCTATACATGAACATCCATCCAGGACTACTATGTGAGCAGAAATAAACTTCTGTTGTGTTAACTCGGGAGCATATCCTCCCTAATGCAAAGATTGATCCACTGAATCTTTTTTCTTTTCTTTTCTTTTCTTTCTTTTCTTCTTTTTTTTTTTGTAGAGATAGTGTCTCACTATATTGCCCACGCTGATTTTGAACTCCTGGCTGCCAGTTGTCCTCCTGCCTCAGCTTCCCAAAGTGCTGGGATTGCAGGCATGAGCCACTGTGCTTAGCCCCTGCTGTTACTTTTGAGAAGTCCAGTGCCATACTAATTATACATCTTCTGTATCATTTCCCTGCTTTCTGTAACTCTCACCCTCTCACCAACTTTTCTTTTCCTTCCTTTATCTTCCTTCCTTCCCTCCCTCCCTCCCTTCTTTCCTTCCTTCCTTCCTTCCTACCTTCCTCCCTTCCTTCCTTCCTTCCTTCCTTCCTTCCTTCCTGCCTTTGATGTAATCATGCTTTTTGGTATTAATATAAATGAGTTGAAAACCGATGTCCACACAAAAACTTGCATTCAGATGTTTATAGCAGCTTTATTCATAATTGCCAAAACTTGGAAGCAACCAAGATGTCCTTCAGTAGGCAAATGGATAAACTGTGATGCATCCAGACAATGGAATATTATTCAGTGCTAAAAATAAATGAACTATTGAGCCACGAAGAGCCACGGAGGAACCTTGAATGCATATTACCAAGTGAAAGAAGCCAGTCTGGAAAAGCTAGATACTGTATGATTTCAACTATATGACATTCCGGAAAAGGCAAAAACATGGAGACAATAAAAAGATCAGTGGTTGCCAGGGGTTGGGGTGGAGGGATGAATAGACAGAGTACAGAGGATTTTTAGGGCAGTGAAGCTACTCTATATGATACTATAATGGTGGGTAACATGTCATTATACATTTGTCCAAACCCATAGAATATTCACCACCAAGAATGAACCCTAATGTAAACCATGGACTCTAGGTTATAATGACATGTCACGTAGGTTAGCTGATTGCAACAAAGGTGCTACTCCAGTGCAGGATGTTGACAGTGGGGAGGCTGTGTGTTTGTGGGGAAGGGGGTGCATGGGAACTCACTGGAGTGCAGTGGCAGGATCTCAGCTCACTGCTCAGTTTTGCTGTGAACCTAAAACTGCTCTAAAAAATAAAGTCCATTAAAAAAATACCCCAAACCCCAAAAAGCTGCATGTCTGCCAACGAACATGACCATGATTAAATTTGGTCCTGGCCAGTGTGTGAACTCAGATGCCTTGAGCAACCCCACCAGGCCTCCTTTCCAAGGAGATGGGGCTCATCCTGTTACCTTCAGGATGCCCTGACCTGGCATAGATGGGCCCCTGGAGCCTGCCCACATGACTGAGGTCTAAAAAAGAGCAGGCCCGAGGGCAGAGGAGACACTGTCACTCTACAGCCCTGTCCAGATGTCCACCCTACCCAAGATCTCTACCTGGCTCCTCTTGGCACGTCTTGCCATCAGCCCCTACTGCCATTGTGTCACTGTCATCTACTTGCCTCTCCAGAAGCCCTTTTTTGGCTACCTCAGGAGGGTGATCTGTGTGGGCTGCACCAGTGGCCTCTCTGCACTCTGGCTGAAGAAGTAAGAGTGGAGGAGAGTGAGCGAAGGGGGCTTGGTGCTCTCATTCCTTCCCCACAGGGTTGATTTGGGTGCCACCAAAGATCACAGCTCTCTCAAGGTAGACTTCTGTACCTCCTTCTGGTTCCTTCTCCACACCCTGAAGATAAAGGGGTGGCTTCAGTTCTCTGCTTTTATAGCCCCGGACACCACAGTATCCCTTGGAGTTTCCCTACACCTGTCCACACCTTTGTAAATAGTCCCTTTTAATAGCTTTCCCCCCCAAAAATTCATGTCCACTCAGAACCTGAGAATGATACTTTATTTAGAAAGAGCATCTTTGCAATGTAATTAGTTAAGATGAGGTCATATTGACTTAGGGTGGGCCCTAAATCCAATGACTGTGTCATTAGAAGAAGGCTACCTGAAGACACAGGGCCATATGACAATGGAGGCAGAGGTTGGAGTGATGCAGCTACAAGCCAAGGAAGGACAAGTGTTGTTGGCAGCCACCAGGTGCAAGGAGAGAGGTGTGGGATGGTTTCAGAAGGAACCGACCCTGCTGACAGCTTGGTTGTGGATTGCTGGCCTCCTGAAGTCAGAGAGGAATAAATTGCTGTTGTTTTAAGACACATGGTTTGTGGTGATTTGTTACAGCAGCTCCAGGAAATGAATACGCCCTTTATCAAGCTTTCTTCCAGTTCTCCAAACTTGAGTGTGGACACGCCATCTGTTTCCTTGGGGACCCTGACTGCTATAGTTCTCAAGCTTCTCTCAGCTCCCAGGGCTTTCAATTACTCCCCAGTAAGCCCCGAATCCCTGATGCTGACGACCCTCCCTCCTCCGGTCCACACTGCCTTTCCAGCCATCACACTGCCTGGTTCCCACAAACATGAACCTATGGCTTTAGCTCTGGTTTCTGGTCCTGCTTTGCATTTTCCCCAGTAACCTTAATCTGGTCTCTCCACCCAAATTTCCCTTCCTAAGCTGACCTCTATCTACTCTTTCTCCTCCATCAGGAAGCTTCTGGACTTTCCAGACTGCAGGGAAGGGCCTTGTTAGCACTTGGTGTCAACACACTCCAGCCACCATGTGGGGAGGCACCCCAGTGGTATTCACACTGGTGTTGGGCGTGTGCTTCTCCCTAGCTAGAATGCAAGCCCTCTGAGGACAGGGAGGGTGTCATATTCTTTATTTCAGGTCTCACCGTGCTGGGCACACAGGAATGAGTACAAAGAAACAGGCTGACATGTTTCTGGAACTCATGCTCTTAGTAGACCACCGGGGAAGAAAGAAGCAAGACCTTCTAGGCTCCTGGGAGAACCTGGAGTCCTCAACTCTGTGACTCAACACAGGGGCCCATGGGGCTTACTAGCACCCACCCATCTGTGATATCATAGTAGGGACAGGAGCTCTTGACAATATGTACTAAGTAGACTTTCATGAACTCATCGAGGTACTACAAGAGGTGGGAAGTTGTCCTCTCTCTCTCCAGTTACATCTGTCCTGTCCTCCTCCTCTCACATGTCAGTTCCTGGCACAGACTGTGTAGAAGAGTGAGTCTGACTAGCTCTCCTACTTGAGGTGTGTGCTGGAAAAAAAGGATGTTGGAGAGTTCTGTCCTCCAGCCTGCGGAAATCAGACGTCTCCTTGCTCTTCAACCTCCCCTGCCTTCCCTGTAGACTCCTCTGGCTCCCTAATATTCCCAGCCATCATCTGCTCTTCTCTAGCTCTCAGTTTCCCCACTTCTCTTTTTATTTTTTTATTTTTATTTATTTTTTGAGACAGAGTCTCGCTCTGTCACCCAGGCTGGAGTGCGATGGCGTGATCTCAGCTCACTGCAACCTTCACCTCCCGGGTTCAAGCAATTCTCCTGCCTCAACCTCCTGAGTAGCTGGGATTACAGGCATGTGCCACCATACCCAGCTAATTTTTGTAATTTTTAGTAGAGACGGGGTTTCCCCATGTTGGTCAGGCTAGTCTTGAACTTCTGACCTCAGGTGATCCACCCACCTTGGCCTCCCAAAGTGCTGGGATTACAGGTGTGAGCCACCACGCCTGGCCTCTTTTTATTTTATTTATTTATTTATTTTGAAACGGAGTCTTGCTCTGTCACCAGGCTGGAGTGCAGTGGCAGGATCTCAGCTCACTGCAACCTCTGCCTCCTGGGTTCAAATGATTCTCCTGCCTCAGCCTCTTGAGTAGCTGGGACAATTTATGCACGCCACCATGCCCAGCTAATTTTTGTATTTTTTGTAGAGATGGGGTTTCACCATGTTGGCCAGGATGGTCTTGATCTCTTGACCTCGTGATCCGCCTGCCTTGGCCTCCCAAAGTGCTGGGATTACAGGCGTGAGCCACTGCTCCTGGCCTCTTCTCTTTTTAGATAAAATAATGAGATGCTATGTTGTAGGATCTGTCTCTGAGTCCACACTGTGGGAGAAGAGACCATTCTTCTGAAAGACGCAGAGTGAGTGTGATATTGAGGTGGAAAGTGCTTCCCCTGCATCTCTTGTTTCTCTTCTTCTGAGTCCCTTGTCATCTGATCTGAATTTTCTCCCTTTTTAGGGAAGCCCCGCACCTCAAGGGATCAAGATGGGAGACTGAGGGAATCCTGGGGTCTCTACCTTCTCCCTCACTGAGAAACAAGCTCTGTTTCTTCATGTGCCGGAGCCCTGCCTCTGTGGGTGCAGCCTGAGGACAAAGGCAGTGCTGCATCCCC